>NW_026602447.1:0-17481 GCF_029448725.1 Salvelinus fontinalis | reverse complement strand
CTGTTGTCCAGGTATCTCTACATGTTGTAGCTATGAGGGTGTACTGTTGTCCAGGTATCTCTACATGTTGTAGCTATGAGGGTGTACTGTTGTCCAGGTATCTCTTCATGTTGTAGCTATGAGGATGTACTGTTGTCCAGGTATCTCTTCATGTTGTAGCTATGAGGGTGTACTGTTGTCCAGGTATCTCTTCATGTTGTAGCTATGAGGGTGTACTGTTGTCCAGGTATCTCTACATGTTGTAGCTATGAGGGTGTAGGGTGTCCTGTTGTCCAGGTATCTCTACATGTTGTAGCTATGAGGGTGTCCTGTTGTCCAGGTATCTCTTCATGTTGTAGCTATGAGGGTGTACTGTTGTCCAGGTATCTCTCCATGTTGTAGCTATGAGGGTGTACTGTTGTCCAGGTATCTCTACATGTTGTAGCTATGAGGGTGTACTGTTGTCCAGGTATCTCTTCATGTTGTAGCTATGAGGGTGTACTGTTGTCCAGGTATCTCTTCATGTTGTAGCTATGAGGGTGTTCTGTTGTCCAGGTATCTCTTCATGTTGTAGCTATGAGGGTGTCCTGTTGTCCAGGTATCTCTACATGTTGTAGCTATGAGGGTGTACTGTTGTCCAGGTATCTCTTCATGTTGTAGCTATGAGGGTGGACTGTTGTCCAGGTATCTCTCCATGTTGTAGCTATGAGGGTGGAGGGTGTCCTGTTGTCCAGGTATCTCTACATGTTGTAGCTATGAGGGTGTACTGTTGTCCAGGTATCTCTACATGTTGTAGCTATGAGGGTGTAGGGTGTCCTGTTGTCCAGGTATCTCTACATGTTGTAGCTATGAGGGTGTAGGGTGTCCTGTTGTCCAGGTATCTCTTCATGTTGTAGCTATGAGGGTGTACTGTTGTCCAGGTATCTCTACATGTTGTAGCTATGAGGGTGTAGGGTGTCCTGTTGTCCAGGTATCTCTTCATGTTGTAGCTATGAGGGTGTACTGTTGTCCAGGTATCTCTTCATGTTGTAGCTATGAGGGTGTAGGGTGTCCAGGTATCTCTACATGTTGTAGCTATGAGGGTGTACTGTTGTCCAGGTATCTCTACATGTTGTAGCTATGAGGGTGTACTGTTGTCCAGGTATCTCTACATGTTGTAGCTATGAGGGTGTAGGGTGTACTGTTGTCCAGGTATCTCTACATGTTGTAGCTATGAGGGTGTACTGTTGTCCAGGTATCTCTACATGTTGTAGCTATGAGGGTGTACTGTTGTCCAGGTATCTCTTCATGTTGTAGCTATGAGGGTGTACTGTTGTCCAGGTATCTCTACATGTTGTAGCTATGAGGGTGTAGGGTGTCCAGGTATCTCTACATGTTGTAGCTATGAGGGTGTAGGGTGTCCAGGTATCTCTACATGTTGTAGCTATGAGGGTGTCCTGTTGTCCAGGTATCTCTTCATGTTGTAGCTATGAGGGTGTAGGGTGTCCAGGTATCTCTACATGTTGTAGCTATGAGGGTGTAGGGTGTACTGTTGTCCAGGTATCTCTTCATGTTGTAGCTATGAGGGTGTACTGTTGTCCAGGTATCTCTTCATGTTGTAGCTATGAGGGTGTAGGGTGTCCAGGTATCTCTACATGTTGTAGCTATGAGGGTGGAGGGTGTACTGTTGTCCAGGTATCTCTTCATGTTGTAGCTATGAGGGTGTACTGTTGTCCAGGTATCTCTACATGTTGTAGCTATGAGGGTGTACTGTTGTCCAGGTATCTCTACATGTTGTAGCTATGAGGGTGTCCTGTTGTCCAGGTATCTCTTCATGTTGTAGCTATGAGGGTGTACTGTTGTCCAGGTATCTCTTCATGTTGTAGCTATGAGGGTGTACTGTTGTCCAGGTATCTCTTCATGTTGTAGCTATGAGGGTGTACTGTTGTCCAGGTATCTCTCCATGTTGTAGCTATGAGGGTGTAGGGTGTCCTGTTGTCCAGGTATCTCTACATGTTGTAGCTATGAGGGTGATCTGTTGTCCAGGTATCTCTACATGTTGTAGCTATGAGGGTGGAGGGTGTACTGTTGTCCAGGTATCTCTACATGTTGTAGCTATGAGGGTGATCTGTTGTCCAGGTATCTCTACATGTTGTAGCTATGAGGGTGGAGGGTGTACTGTTGTCCAGGTATCTCTCCATGTTGTAGCTATGAGGGTGTACTGTTGTCCAGGTATCTCTTCATGTTGTAGCTATGAGGGTGTTCTGTTGTCCAGGTATCTCTACATGTTGTAGCTATGAGGGTGAACTGTTGTCCAGGTATCTCTCCATGTTGTAGCTATGAGGGTGGAGGGTGTACTGTTGTCCAGGTATCTCTCCATGTTGTAGCTATGAGGGTGTCCTGTTGTCCAGGTATCTCTTCATGTTGTAGCTATGAGGGTGGAGGGTGTACTGTTGTCCAGGTATCTCTCCATGTTGTAGCTATGAGGGTGTCCTGTTGTCCAGGTATCTCTTCATGTTGTAGCTATGAGGGTGTACTGTTGTCCAGGTATCTCTACATGTTGTAGCTATGAGGGTGTACTGTTGTCCAGGTATCTCTACATGTTGTAGCTATGAGGGTGTCCTGTTGTCCAGGTATCTCTTCATGTTGTAGCTATGAGGGTGTACTGTTGTCCAGGTATCTCTTCATGTTGTAGCTATGAGGGTGTCCTGTTGTCCAGGTATCTCTACATGTTGTAGCTATGAGGGTGTTCTGTTGTCCAGGTATCTCTTCATGTTGTAGCTATGAGGGTGTACTGTTGTCCAGGTATCTCTTCATGTTGTAGCTATGAGGGTGGAGGGTGTACTGTTGTCCAGGTATCTCTACATGTTGTAGCTATGAGGGTGTACTGTTGTCCAGGTATCTCTACATGTTGTAGCTATGAGGGTGTACTGTTGTCCAGGTATCTCTTCATGTTGTAGCTATGAGGGTGTACTGTTGTCCAGGTATCTCTACATGTTGTAGCTATGAGGGTGTACTGTTGTCCAGGTATCTCTTCATGTTGTAGCTATGAGGGTGGAGGGTGTACTGTTGTCCAGGTATCTCTACATGTTGTAGCTATGAGGGTGTACTGTTGTCCAGGTATCTCTTCATGTTGTAGCTATGAGGGTGTACTGTTGTCCAGGTATCTCTACATGTTGTAGCTATGAGGGTGTACTGTTGTCCAGGTATCTCTCCATGTTGTAGCTATGAGGGTGTACTGTTGTCCAGGTATCTCTACATGTTGTAGCTATGAGGGTGTACTGTTGTCCAGGTATCTCTACATGTTGTAGCTATGAGGGTGTAGGGTGTACTGTTGTCCAGGTATCTCTTCATGTTGTAGCTATGAGGGTGGAGGGTGTCCTGTTGTCCAGGTATCTCTACATGTTGTAGCTATGAGGGTGTACTGTTGTCCAGGTATCTCTACATGTTGTAGCTATGAGGGTGTCCTGTTGTCCAGGTATCTCTTCATGTTGTAGCTATGAGGGTGTACTGTTGTCCAGGTATCTCTTCATGTTGTAGCTATGAGGGTGGAGGGTGTACTGTTGTCCAGGTATCTCTTCATGTTGTAGCTATGAGGGTGTACTGTTGTCCAGGTATCTCTTCATGTTGTAGCTATGAGGGTGTACTGTTGTCCAGGTATCTCTACATGTTGTAGCTATGAGGGTGTACTGTTGTCCAGGTATCTCTACATGTTGTAGCTATGAGGGTGTACTGTTGTCCAGGTATCTCTTCATGTTGTAGCTATGAGGGTGTACTGTTGTCCAGGTATCTCTACATGTTGTAGCTATGAGGGTGTACTGTTGTCCAGGTATCTCTACATGTTGTAGCTATGAGGGTGTACTGTTGTCCAGGTATCTCTACATGTTGTAGCTATGAGGGTGGAGGGTGTACTGTTGTCCAGGTATCTCTTCATGTTGTAGCGATGAGGGTGTACTGTTGTCCAGGTATCTCTTCATGTTGTAGCTATGAGGGTGTACTGTTGTCCAGGTATCTCTTCATGTTGTAGCTATGAGGGTGTACTGTTGTCCAGGTATCTCTTCATGTTGTAGCTATGAGGGTGTACTGTTGTCCAGGTATCTCTACATGTTGTAGCTATGAGGGTGTTCTGTTGTCCAGGTATCTCTTCATGTTGTAGCTATGAGGATGTACTGTTGTCCAGGTATCTCTTCATGTTGTAGCTATGAGGGTGTACTGTTGTCCAGGTATCTCTTCATGTTGTAGCTATGAGGGTGGACTGTTGTCCAGGTATCTCTACATGTTGTAGCTATGAGGGTGTACTGTTGTCCAGGTATCTCTACATGTTGTAGCTATGAGGGTGTAGGGTGTACTGTTGTCCAGGTATCTCTTCATGTTGTAGCTATGAGGGTGTAGGGTGTACTGTTGTCCAGGTATCTCTTCATGTTGTAGCTATGAGGGTGTCCTGTTGTCCAGGTATCTCTTCATGTTGTAGCTATGAGGGTGTACTGTTGTCCAGGTATCTCTTCATGTTGTAGCTATGAGGGTGTACTGTTGTCCAGGTATCTCTTCATGTTGTAGCTATGAGGGTGTTCTGTTGTCCAGGTATCTCTTCATGTTGTAGCTATGAGGGTGTACTGTTGTCCAGGTATCTCTACATGTTGTAGCTATGAGGGTGTTCTGTTGTCCAGGTATCTCTTCATGTTGTAGCTATGAGGGTGTAGGGTGTCCTGTTGTCCAGGTATCTCTTCATGTTGTAGCTATGAGGGTGTACTGTTGTCCAGGTATCTCTTCATGTTGTAGCTATGAGGGTGTCCTGTTGTCCAGGTATCTCTTCATGTTGTAGCTATGAGGGTGTACTGTTGTCCAGGTATCTCTACATGTTGTAGCTATGAGGGTGTACTGTTGTCCAGGTATCTCTTCATGTTGTAGCTATGAGGGTGTACTGTTGTCCAGGTATCTCTTCATGTTGTAGCTATGAGGATGTACTGTTGTCCAGGTATCTCTTCATGTTGTAGCTATGAGGGTGTACTGTTGTCCAGGTATCTCTTCATGTTGTAGCTATGAGGGTGTACTGTTGTCCAGGTATCTCTACATGTTGTAGCTATGAGGGTGTAGGGTGTCCTGTTGTCCAGGTATCTCTTCATGTTGTAGCTATGAGGGTGTACTGTTGTCCAGGTATCTCTTCATGTTGTAGCTATGAGGGTGTACTGTTGTCCAGGTATCTCTTCATGTTGTAGCTATGAGGGTGTACTGTTGTCCAGGTATCTCTTCATGTTGTAGCTATGAGGGTGTACTGTTGTCCAGGTATCTCTTCATGTTGTAGCTATGAGGGTGTACTGTTGTCCAGGTATCTCTTCATGTTGTAGCTATGAGGGTGTCCTGTTGTCCAGGTATCTCTACATGTTGTAGCTATGAGGGTGTAGGGTGTCCTGTTGTCCAGGTATCTCTTCATGTTGTAGCTATGAGGGTGTACTGTTGTCCAGGTATCTCTTCATGTTGTAGCTATGAGGGTGTACTGTTGTCCAGGTATCTCTTCATGTTGTAGCTATGAGGGTGTACTGTTGTCCAGGTATCTCTACATGTTGTAGCTATGAGGGTGTAGGGTGTCCTGTTGTCCAGGTATCTCTTCATGTTGTAGCTATGAGGGTGTACTGTTGTCCAGGTATCTCTTCATGTTGTAGCTATGAGGGTGTCCTGTTGTCCAGGTATCTCTTCATGTTGTAGCTATGAGGGTGTACTGTTGTCCAGGTATCTCTACATGTTGTAGCTATGAGGGTGTACTGTTGTCCAGGTATCTCTTCATGTTGTAGCTATGAGGGTGTACTGTTGTCCAGGTATCTCTACATGTTGTAGCTATGAGGGTGTCCTGTTGTCCAGGTATCTCTACATGTTGTAGCTATGAGGGTGTACTGTTGTCCAGGTATCTCTACATGTTGTAGCTATGAGGATGTACTGTTGTCCAGGCATCTCTTCATGTTGTAGCTATGAGGGTGTACTGTTGTCCAGGTATCTCTTCATGTTGTAGCTATGAGGGTGTAGGGTGTCCAGGTATCTCTTCATGTTGTAGCTATGAGGGTGTACTGTTGTCCAGGTATCTCTACATGTTGTAGCTATGAGGGTGTAGGGTGTCCTGTTGTCCAGGTATCTCTACATGTTGTAGCTATGAGGGTGGACTGTTGTCCAGGTATCTCTACATGTTGTAGCTATGAGGGTGTACTGTTGTCCAGGTATCTCTACATGTTGTAGCTATGAGGGTGTCCTGTTGTCCAGGTATCTCTTCATGTTGTAGCTATGAGGGTGTACTGTTGTCCAGGTATCTCTACATGTTGTAGCTATGAGGGTGTACTGTTGTCCAGGTATCTCTTCATGTTGTAGCTATGAGGGTGTACTGTTGTCCAGGTATCTCTTCATGTTGTAGCTATGAGGGTGGAGGGTGTACTGTTGTCCAGGTATCTCTTCATGTTGTAGCTATGAGGGTGTACTGTTGTCCAGGTATCTCTTCATGTTGTAGCTATGAGGGTGGAGGGTGTCCTGTTGTCCAGGTATCTCTTCATGTTGTAGCTATGAGGGTGTACTGTTGTCCAGGTATCTCTTCATGTTGTAGCTATGAGGGTGTACTGTTGTCCAGGTATCTCTTCATGTTGTAGCTATGAGGGTGGAGGGTGTCCTGTTGTCCAGGTATCTCTTCATGTTGTAGCTATGAGGATGTACTGTTGTCCAGGTATCTCTTCATGTTGTAGCTATGAGGGTGTACTGTTGTCCAGGTATCTCTTCATGTTGTAGCTATGAGGGTGTACTGTTGTCCAGGTATCTCTACATGTTGTAGCTATGAGGGTGTACTGTTGTCCAGGTATCTCTACATGTTGTAGCTATGAGGGTGTACTGTTGTCCAGGTATCTCTACATGTTGTAGCTATGAGGGTGTACTGTTGTCCAGGTATCTCTACATGTTGTAGCTATGAGGGTGTACTGTTGTCCAGGTATCTCTACATGTTGTAGCTATGAGGGTGTACTGTTGTCCAGGTATCTCTTCATGTTGTAGCTATGAGGGTGTACTGTTGTCCAGGTATCTCTACATGTTGTAGCTATGAGGGTGTACTGTTGTCCAGGTATCTCTTCATGTTGTAGCTATGAGGGTGTACTGTTGTCCAGGTATCTCTACATGTTGTAGCTATGAGGGTGTACTGTTGTCCAGGTATCTCTTCATGTTGTAGCTATGAGGGTGTACTGTTGTCCAGGTATCTCTTCATGTTGTAGCTATGAGGGTGTAGGATGTACTGTTGTCCAGGTATCTCTACATGTTGTAGCTATGAGGGTGTACTGTTGTCCAGGTATCTCTACATGTTGTAGCTATGAGGGTGTACTGTTGTCCAGGTATCTCTACATGTTGTAGCTATGAGGGTGTCCTGTTGTCCAGGTATCTCTTCATGTTGTAGCTATGAGGGTGTACTGTTGTCCAGGTATCTCTACATGTTGTAGCTATGAGGGTGTTCTGTTGTCCAGGTATCTCTACATGTTGTAGCTATGAGGGTGTACTGTTGTCCAGGTATCTCTTCATGTTGTAGCTATGAGGGTGTACTGTTGTCCAGGTATCTCTACATGTTGTAGCTATGAGGGTGTACTGTTGTCCAGGTATCTCTTCATGTTGTAGCTATGAGGGTGTACTGTTGTCCAGGTATCTCTACATGTTGTAGCTATGAGGGTGTACTGTTGTCCAGGTATCTCTACATGTTGTAGCTATGAGGGTGTACTGTTGTCCAGGTATCTCTACATGTTGTAGCTATGAGGGTGGAGGGTGTACTGTTGTCCAGGTATCTCTTCATGTTGTAGCGATGAGGGTGTACTGTTGTCCAGGTATCTCTTCATGTTGTAGCTATGAGGGTGTACTGTTGTCCAGGTATCTCTTCATGTTGTAGCTATGAGGGTGTACTGTTGTCCAGGTATCTCTTCATGTTGTAGCTATGAGGGTGTACTGTTGTCCAGGTATCTCTCCATGTTGTAGCTATGAGGGTGTACTGTTGTCCAGGTATCTCTTCATGTTGTAGCTATGAGGGTGTACTGTTGTCCAGGTATCTCTACATGTTGTAGCTATGAGGGTGTTCTGTTGTCCAGGTATCTCTTCATGTTGTAGCTATGAGGATGTACTGTTGTCCAGGTATCTCTTCATGTTGTAGCTATGAGGGTGTACTGTTGTCCAGGTATCTCTTCATGTTGTAGCTATGAGGGTGGACTGTTGTCCAGGTATCTCTACATGTTGTAGCTATGAGGGTGTACTGTTGTCCAGGTATCTCTTCATGTTGTAGCTATGAGGGTGTAGGGTGTACTGTTGTCCAGGTATCTCTTCATGTTGTAGCTATGAGGGTGTCCTGTTGTCCAGGTATCTCTTCATGTTGTAGCTATGAGGGTGTACTGTTGTCCAGGTATCTCTTCATGTTGTAGCTATGAGGGTGTACTGTTGTCCAGGTATCTCTACATGTTGTAGCTATGAGGGTGTTCTGTTGTCCAGGTATCTCTTCATGTTGTAGCTATGAGGGTGTACTGTTGTCCAGGTATCTCTACATGTTGTAGCTATGAGGGTGTACTGTTGTCCAGGTATCTCTACATGTTGTAGCTATGAGGGTGTACTGTTGTCCAGGTATCTCTACATGTTGTAGCTATGAGGGTGTACTGTTGTCCAGGTATCTCTTCATGTTGTAGCTATGAGGGTGTAGGGTGTCCTGTTGTCCAGGTATCTCTTCATGTTGTAGCTATGAGGGTGTACTGTTGTCCAGGTATCTCTTCATGTTGTAGCTATGAGGGTGTCCTGTTGTCCAGGTATCTCTTCATGTTGTAGCTATGAGGGTGTACTGTTGTCCAGGTATCTCTACATGTTGTAGCTATGAGGGTGTAGGGTGTCCTGTTGTCCAGGTATCTCTTCATGTTGTAGCTATGAGGGTGTACTGTTGTCCAGGTATCTCTTCATGTTGTAGCTATGAGGGTGTACTGTTGTCCAGGTATCTCTACATGTTGTAGCTATGAGGGTGTACTGTTGTCCAGGTATCTCTTCATGTTGTAGCTATGAGGGTGTACTGTTGTCCAGGTATCTCTACATGTTGTAGCTATGAGGGTGTAGGGTGTCCTGTTGTCCAGGTATCTCTTCATGTTGTAGCTATGAGGGTGTACTGTTGTCCAGGTATCTCTTCATGTTGTAGCTATGAGGATGTACTGTTGTCCAGGTATCTCTTCATGTTGTAGCTATGAGGGTGTACTGTTGTCCAGGTATCTCTTCATGTTGTAGCTATGAGGGTGTACTGTTGTCCAGGTATCTCTACATGTTGTAGCTATGAGGGTGTAGGGTGTCCTGTTGTCCAGGTATCTCTTCATGTTGTAGCTATGAGGGTGTACTGTTGTCCAGGTATCTCTTCATGTTGTAGCTATGAGGGTGTACTGTTGTCCAGGTATCTCTTCATGTTGTAGCTATGAGGGTGTACTGTTGTCCAGGTATCTCTTCATGTTGTAGCTATGAGGGTGTACTGTTGTCCAGGTATCTCTTCATGTTGTAGCTATGAGGGTGTACTGTTGTCCAGGTATCTCTTCATGTTGTAGCTATGAGGGTGTCCTGTTGTCCAGGTATCTCTACATGTTGTAGCTATGAGGGTGTAGGGTGTCCTGTTGTCCAGGTATCTCTTCATGTTGTAGCTATGAGGGTGTACTGTTGTCCAGGTATCTCTTCATGTTGTAGCTATGAGGGTGTACTGTTGTCCAGGTATCTCTTCATGTTGTAGCTATGAGGGTGTACTGTTGTCCAGGTATCTCTACATGTTGTAGCTATGAGGGTGTAGGGTGTCCTGTTGTCCAGGTATCTCTTCATGTTGTAGCTATGAGGGTGTACTGTTGTCCAGGTATCTCTTCATGTTGTAGCTATGAGGGTGTCCTGTTGTCCAGGTATCTCTTCATGTTGTAGCTATGAGGGTGTACTGTTGTCCAGGTATCTCTACATGTTGTAGCTATGAGGGTGTACTGTTGTCCAGGTATCTCTTCATGTTGTAGCTATGAGGGTGTACTGTTGTCCAGGTATCTCTACATGTTGTAGCTATGAGGGTGTCCTGTTGTCCAGGTATCTCTACATGTTGTAGCTATGAGGGTGTACTGTTGTCCAGGTATCTCTACATGTTGTAGCTATGAGGATGTACTGTTGTCCAGGCATCTCTTCATGTTGTAGCTATGAGGGTGTACTGTTGTCCAGGTATCTCTTCATGTTGTAGCTATGAGGGTGTAGGGTGTCCAGGTATCTCTTCATGTTGTAGCTATGAGGGTGTACTGTTGTCCAGGTATCTCTACATGTTGTAGCTATGAGGGTGTAGGGTGTCCTGTTGTCCAGGTATCTCTACATGTTGTAGCTATGAGGGTGGACTGTTGTCCAGGTATCTCTACATGTTGTAGCTATGAGGGTGTACTGTTGTCCAGGTATCTCTACATGTTGTAGCTATGAGGGTGTCCTGTTGTCCAGGTATCTCTTCATGTTGTAGCTATGAGGGTGTACTGTTGTCCAGGTATCTCTACATGTTGTAGCTATGAGGGTGTACTGTTGTCCAGGTATCTCTTCATGTTGTAGCTATGAGGGTGTACTGTTGTCCAGGTATCTCTTCATGTTGTAGCTATGAGGGTGGAGGGTGTACTGTTGTCCAGGTATCTCTTCATGTTGTAGCTATGAGGGTGTACTGTTGTCCAGGTATCTCTTCATGTTGTAGCTATGAGGGTGGAGGGTGTCCTGTTGTCCAGGTATCTCTTCATGTTGTAGCTATGAGGGTGTACTGTTGTCCAGGTATCTCTTCATGTTGTAGCTATGAGGGTGTACTGTTGTCCAGGTATC
The DNA here is from genome assembly GCF_029448725.1 of Salvelinus fontinalis. Classification (NCBI taxonomy): domain Eukaryota; kingdom Metazoa; phylum Chordata; class Actinopteri; order Salmoniformes; family Salmonidae; genus Salvelinus; species Salvelinus fontinalis. Next base: position 6,693 of record NW_026602447.1, on the reverse strand, counting down.
TCTTCATGTTGTAGCTATGAGGGTGGAGGGTGTCCTGTTGTCCAGGTATCTCTTCATGTTGTAGCTATGAGGATGTACTGTTGTCCAGGTATCTCTTCATGTTGTAGCTATGAGGGTGTACTGTTGTCCAGGTATCTCTACATGTTGTAGCTATGAGGGTGTACTGTTGTCCAGGTATCTCTACATGTTGTAGCTATGAGGGTGTACTGTTGTCCAGGTATCTCTACATGTTGTAGCTATGAGGGTGTACTGTTGTCCAGGTATCTCTTCATGTTGTAGCTATGAGGGTGTTCTGTTGTCCAGGTATCTCTACATGTTGTAGCTATGAGGGTGTACTGTTGTCCAGGTATCTCTTCATGTTGTAGCTATGAGGGTGTACTGTTGTCCAGGTATCTCTACATGTTGTAGCTATGAGGGTGTACTGTTGTCCAGGTATCTCTTCATGTTGTAGCTATGAGGGTGTACTGTTGTCCAGGTATCTCTTCATGTTGTAGCTATGAGGGTGTACTGTTGTCCAGGTATCTCTTCATGTTGTAGCTATGAGGGTGTACTGTTGTCCAGGTATCTCTACATGTTGTAGCTATGAGGGTGTACTGTTGTCCAGGTATCTCTACATGTTGTAGCTATGAGGGTGTACTGTTGTCCAGGTATCTCTTCATGTTGTAGCTATGAGGGTGTACTGTTGTCCAGGTATCTCTTCATGTTGTAGCTATGAGGGTGTACTGTTGTCCAGGTATCTCTTCATGTTGTAGCTATGAGGGTGTACTGTTGTCCAGGTATCTCTACATGTTGTAGCTATGAGGGTGTACTGTTGTCCAGGTATCTCTTCATGTTGTAGCTATGAGGATGTACTGTTGTCCAGGTATCTCTTCATGTTGTAGCTATGAGGGTGTTCTGTTGTCCAGGTATCTCTTCATGTTGTAGCTATGAGGGTGTACTGTTGTCCAGGTATCTCTACATGTTGTAGCTATGAGGGTATTCTGTTGTCCAGGTATCTCTTCATGTTGTAGCTATGAGGGTGTACTGTTGTCCAGGTATCTCTACATGTTGTAGCTATGAGGGTATTCTGTTGTCCAGGTATCTCTTCATGTTGTAGCTATGAGGGTGTACTGTTGTCCAGGTATCTCTACATGTTGTAGCTATGAGGGTATTCTGTTGTCCAGGTATCTCTTCATGTTGTAGCTATGAGGGTGTACTGTTGTCCAGGTATCTCTTCATGTTGTAGCTATGAGGGTGTACTGTTGTCCAGGTATCTCTACATGTTGTAGCTATGAGGGTGTACTGTTGTCCAGGTATCTCTTCATGTTGTAGCTATGAGGGTGTCCTGTTGTCCAGGTATCTCTACATGTTGTAGCTATGAGGGTGTAGGGTGTACTGTTGTCCAGGTATCTCTACATGTTGTAGCTATGAGGGTGTACTGTTGTCCAGGTATCTCTACATGTTGTAGCTATGAGGGTGTACTGTTGTCCAGGTATCTCTACATGTTGTAGCTATGAGGGTGTCCTGTTGTCCAGGTATCTCTACATGTTGTAGCTATGAGGGTGTAGGGTGTACTGTTGTCCAGGTATCTCTACATGTTGTAGCTATGAGGGTGTACTGTTGTCCAGGTATCTCTTCATGTTGTAGCTATGAGGGTGTACTGTTGTCCAGGTATCTCTTCATGTTGTAGCTATGAGGGTGTTCTGTTGTCCAGGTATCTCTACATGTTGTAGCTATGAGGGTATTCTGTTGTCCAGGTATCTCTTCATGTTGTAGCTATGAGGGTGTACTGTTGTCCAGGTATCTCTACATGTTGTAGCTATGAGGGTGTACTGTTGTCCAGGTATCTCTACATGTTGTAGCTATGAGGGTGTACTGTTGTCCAGGTATCTCTACATGTTGTAGCTATGAGGGTGTACTGTTGTCCAGGTATCTCTACATGTTGTAGCTATGAGGGTGTACTGTTGTCCAGGTATCTCTACATGTTGTAGCTATGAGGGTGTACTGTTGTCCAGGTATCTCTACATGTTGTAGCTATGAGGGTGTACTGTTGTCCAGGTATCTCTACATGTTGTAGCTATGAGGGTGATCTGTTGTCCAGGTATCTCTTCATGTTGTAGCTATGAGGGTGTACTGTTGTCCAGGTATCTCTTCATGTTGTAGCTATGAGGGTGTACTGTTGTCCAGGTATCTCTACATGTTGTAGCTATGAGGGTGTAGGGTGTCCTGTTGTCCAGGTATCTCTACATGTTGTAGCTATGAGGGTGTACTGTTGTCCAGGTATCTCTACATGTTGTAGCTATGAGGGTGGACTGTTGTCCAGGTATCTCTTCATGTTGTAGCTATGAGGGTGGAGGGTGTACTGTTGTCCAGGTATCTCTTCATGTTGTAGCTATGAGGGTGTACTGTTGTCCAGGTATCTCTACATGTTGTAGCTATGAGGGTGTACTGTTGTCCAGGTATCTCTTCATGTTGTAGCTATGAGGGTGTACTGTTGTCCAGGTATCTCTACATGTTGTAGCTATGAGGGTGTACTGTTGTCCAGGTATCTCTACATGTTGTAGCTATGAGGGTGTACTGTTGTCCAGGTATCTCTACATGTTGTAGCTATGAGGGTGTACTGTTGTCCAGGTATCTCTACATGTTGTAGCTATGAGGGTGGAGGGTGTACTGTTGTCCAGGTATCTCTTCATGTTGTAGCTATGAGGGTGTACTGTTGTCCAGGTATCTCTACATGTTGTAGCTATGAGGGTGTACTGTTGTCCAGGTATCTCTACATGTTGTAGCTATGAGGGTGTACTGTTGTCCAGGTATCTCTTCATGTTGTAGCTATGAGGGTGTACTGTTGTCCAGGTATCTCTACATGTTGTAGCTATGAGGGTGTACTGTTGTCCAGGTATCTCTACATGTTGTAGCTATGAGGGTGATCTGTTGTCCAGGTATCTCTTCATGTTGTAGCTATGAGGGTGTACTGTTGTCCAGGTATCTCTTCATGTTGTAGCTATGAGGGTGTCCTGTTGTCCAGGTATCTCTTCATGTTGTAGCTATGAGGGTGTACTGTTGTCCAGGTATCTCTACATGTTGTAGCTATGAGGGTGTACTGTTGTCCAGGTATCTCTTCATGTTGTAGCTATGAGGGTGTACTGTTGTCCAGGTATCTCTTCATGTTGTAGCTATGAGGGTGTACTGTTGTCCAGGTATCTCTACATGTTGTAGCTATGAGGGTGTACTGTTGTCCAGGTATCTCTTCATGTTGTAGCTATGAGGGTGTACTGTTGTCCAGGTATCTCTACATGTTGTAGCTATGAGGGTGTACTGTTGTCCAGGTATCTCTTCATGTTGTAGCTATGAGGGTGGAGGGTGTACTGTTGTCCAGGTATCTCTTCATGTTGTAGCTATGAGGGTGGAGGGTGTACTGTTGTCCAGGTATCTCTACATGTTGTAGCTATGAGGGTGATCTGTTGTCCAGGTATCTCTTCATGTTGTAGCTATGAGGGTGTAGGGTGTCCTGTTGTCCAGGTATCTCTACATGTTGTAGCTATGAGGGTGTACTGTTGTCCAGGTATCTCTACATGTTGTAGCTATGAGGGTGTACTGTTGTCCAGGTATCTCTACATGTTGTAGCTATGAGGGTGGAGGGTGTACTGTTGTCCAGGTATCTCTACATGTTGTAGCTATGAGGGTGATCTGTTGTCCAGGTATCTCTACATGTTGTAGCTATGAGGGTGGAGGGTGTACTGTTGTCCAGGTATCTCTACATGTTGTAGCTATGAGGGTGTACTGTTGTCCAGGTATCTCTACATGTTGTAGCTATGAGGGTGTTCTGTTGTCCAGGTATCTCTTCATGTTGTAGCTATGAGGGTGTACTGTTGTCCAGGTATCTCTACATGTTGTAGCTATGAGGGTGGAGGGTGTACTGTTGTCCAGGTATCTCTTCATGTTGTAGCTATGAGGGTGTACTGTTGTCCAGGTATCTCTTCATGTTGTAGCTATGAGGGTGTCCTGTTGTCCAGGTATCTCTACATGTTGTAGCTATGAGGGTGTAGGGTGTACTGTTGTCCAGGTATCTCTACATGTTGTAGCTATGAGGGTGTACTGTTGTCCAGGTATCTCTTCATGTTGTAGCTATGAGGGTGTACTGTTGTCCAGGTATCTCTTCATGTTGTAGCTATGAGGGTGTACTGTTGTCCAGGTATCTCTCCATGTTGTAGCTATGAGGGTGTCCTGTTGTCCAGGTATCTCTACATGTTGTAGCTATGAGGGTGGAGGGTGTACTGTTGTCCAGGTATCTCTACATGTTGTAGCTATGAGGGTGTAGGGTGTACTGTTGTCCAGGTATCTCTACATGTTGTAGCTATGAGGGTGTACTGTTGTCCAGGTATCTCTTCATGTTGTAGCTATGAGGGTGTACTGTTGTCCAGGTATCTCTTCATGTTGTAGCTATGAGGGTGTACTGTTGTCCAGGTATCTCTTCATGTTGTAGCTATGAGGGTGTAGGGTGTCCAGGTATCTCTACATGTTGTAGCTATGAGGGTGTACTGTTGTCCAGGTATCTCTCCATGTTGTAGCTATGAGGGTGTCCTGTTGTCCAGGTATCTCTTCATGTTGTAGCTATGAGGGTGTACTGTTGTCCAGGTATCTCTACATGTTGTAGCTATGAGGGTGTACTGTTGTCCAGGTATCTCTACATGTTGTAGCTATGAGGGTGTAGGGTGTCCTGTTGTCCAGGTATCTCTACATGTTGTAGCTATGAGGGTGTCCTGTTGTCCAGGTATCTCTACATGTTGTAGCTATGAGGGTGTAGGGTGTCCTGTTGTCCAGGTATCTCTACATGTTGTAGCTATGAGGGTGTCCTGTTGTCCAGGTATCTCTACATGTTGTAGCTATGAGGGTGTACTGTTGTCCAGGTATCTCTACATGTTGTAGCTATGAGGGTGTAGGGTGTCCTGTTGTCCAGGTATCTCTTCATGTTGTAGCTATGAGGGTGTACTGTTGTCCAGGTATCTCTACATGTTGTAGCTATGAGGGTGTACTGTTGTCCAGGTATCTCTTCATGTTGTAGCTATGAGGGTGTACTGTTGTCCAGGTATCTCTACATGTTGTAGCTATGAGGGTGTACTGTTGTCCAGGTATCTCTTCATGTTGTAGCTATGAGGGTGTACTGTTGTCCAGGTATCTCTTCATGTTGTAGCTATGAGGGTGTACTGTTGTCCAGGTATCTCTTCATGTTGTAGCTATGAGGGTGTACTGTTGTCCAGGTATCTCTACATGTTGTAGCTATGAGGGTGGAGGGTGTCCTGTTGTCCAGGTATCTCTTCATGTTGTAGCTATGAGGGTGTACTGTTGTCCAGGTATCTCTACATGTTGTAGCTATGAGGGTGATCTGTTGTCCAGGTATCTCTACATGTTGTAGCTATGAGGGTGTACTGTTGTCCAGGTATCTCTTCATGTTGTAGCTATGAGGGTGTAGGGTGTCCTGTTGTCCAGGTATCTCTTCATGTTGTAGCTATGAGGGTGTACTGTTGTCCAGGTATCTCTTCATGTTGTAGCTATGAGGGTGTACTGTTGTCCAGGTATCTCTTCATGTTGTAGCTATGAGGGTGTACTGTTGTCCAGGTATCTCTTCATGTTGTAGCTATGAGGGTGTACTGTTGTCCAGGTATCTCTACATGTTGTAGCTATGAGGGTGTACTGTTGTCCAGGTATCTCTACATGTTGTAGCTATGAGGGTGTACTGTTGTCCAGGTATCTCTCCATGTTGTAGCTATGAGGATGTACTGTTGTCCAGGTATCTCTTCATGTTGTAGCTATGAGGGTGTACTGTTGTCCAGGTATCTCTTCATGTTGTAGCTATGAGGGTGTAGGGTGTACTGTTGTCCAGGTATCTCTACATGTTGTAGCTATGAGGGTGTACTGTTGTCCAGGTATCTCTTCATGTTGTAGCTATGAGGGTGTACTGTTGTCCAGGTATCTCTTCATGTTGTAGCTATGAGGGTGTACTGTTGTCCAGGTATCTCTACATGTTGTAGCTATGAGGGTGGAGGGTGTACTGTTGTCCAGGTATCTCTCCATGTTGTAGCTATGAGGGTGGAGGGTGTACTGTTGTCCAGGTATCTCTACATGTTGTAGCTATGAGGGTGTACTGTTGTCCAGGTATCTCTACATGTTGTAGCTATGAGGGTGTACTGTTGTCCAGGTATCTCTTCATGTTGTAGCTATGAGGGTGTACTGTTGTCCAGGTATCTCTTCATGTTGTAGCTATGAGGGTGTACTGTTGTCCAGGTATCTCTTCATGTTGTAGCTATGAGGGTGAACTGTTGTCCAGGTATCTCTACATGTTGTAGCTATGAGGGTGTAGGGTGCTGCTTGATGGCAGTTTCACAGCTGGCTTCAAGTGACACACGTCCCAAATGACACTCTATTCCCTATATAGTGCACTACTTTTGACCAGAGACCTATGAACAAGATCCTGGAGCCTTACGGGCCCTGGTTAAAAGCAGTGTACTATATAGGGAATAGGGAGCCATTTGAGAGCAGTCTAGGTCTGTTTGATGAAAGTGTGTCTCAGCGTGGCTCCAGAGCTGGCTAACGTCACCACAGCTCTCTTCCCAAAGGTCACCTGGGCATGGGGTCAACGGGAGGTAATCATAGTACAGGCACAACACACTCTAAGCATGCTGGGATAGCATGAAAGAGAAATGAACAGGAACACAG
>NW_026602446.1:0-17520 GCF_029448725.1 Salvelinus fontinalis | reverse complement strand
TCTCAGACAAGACAGACCAGCCTGGTCTCAGACTGATCTCAGACTAGACAGACCAGCCTGGTCTCTCAGACAAGACAGACCAGCCTGGTCTCTCAGACAAGACAGACCAGCCTGGTCTCTCAGACTAGACAGACCAGCCTGGTCTCTCAAGACTAGACAGACCAGCCTGGTCTCTCAGACAAGACAGACCAGCCTGGTCTCTCAAGACTAGACAGACCAGCCTGGTCTACCAAGACTAGACAGACCAGCCTGGTCTCAGACGGGTCTCAGACTAGACAGACCTGCCTGGTCTCTCAAGACAAGACAGACCAGCCTGGTCTCTCAAGACTAGACAGACCAGCCTGGTCTCTCAAGACTAGACAGACCAGCCTGGTCTCTCAGACTAGACAGACCAGCCTGGTCTCTCAGACAAGACAGACCAGCCTGGTCTTTCAGACAAGACAGACCAACCTGGTCTCTCAAGACAAGACAGACCAGCCTGGTCTCTCAGACTAGAAAGATCAGCCTGGTCTCTCAGACTAGAAAGACCAGCCTGGTCTCTCAGACAAGACAGACCAGCCTGGTCTCTCAAGACTAGACAGACCAGCCTGGTCTATAAAAGACTAGACAGACCAGCCTGGTCTCTCAAGACTAGACAGACCAGCCTGGTCTCTCAAGACTAGACAGACCAGCCTGGTCTCTCAAGACTAGACAGACCAGCCTGGTCTCTCAAGACTAGACAGACCAGCCTGGTCTCTCAAGACTAGACAGACCAGCCTGGTCTCTCAGACTAGACAGACCAGCCTGGTCTCTCAGACAAGACAGACCAGCCTGGTCTCTCAAGACTAGACAGACCAGCCTGGTCTCTCAAGACTAGACAGACCAGCCTGGTCTCTCAGACAAGACAGACCAGCCTGGTCTCAGACTAGACAGACCAGCCTGGTCTCCCAAGACTAGACAGACCAGCCTGGTCTCTACAAGACTAGACAGACCAGCCTGGTCTCTCAGACAAGACAGACCAGCCTGGTCTCTCAAGACTAGACAGACCAGCCTGGTCTCTCAAGACTAGACAGACCAGCCTGGTCTCTCAGACAAGACAGACCAGCCTGGTCTCTCAAGACTAGACAGACCAGCCTGGTCTCTCAAGACAAGACAGACCAGCCTGGTCTCCAAGACTAGACAGACCAGCCTGGTCTCTCAGACAAGACAGACCAGCCTGGTCTCAGACTGATCTCAGACTAGACAGACCAGCCTGGTCTCTCAGACAAGACAGACCAGCCTGGTCTCTCAAGACAAGACAGACCAGCCTGGTCTCTCAGACTAGACAGACCAGCCTGGTCTCTCAGACAAGACAGACCAGCCTGGTCTCTCAAGACTAGACAGACCAGCCTGGTCTCTCAAGACTAGACAGACCAGCCTGGTCTCTCAAGACTAGACAGACCAGCCTGGTCTCTCAAGACAAGACAGACCAGCCTGGTCTCTCAAGACTAGACAGACCAGCCTGGTCTCTCAAGACAAGACAGACCAGCCTGGTCTCAGACGGGTCTCAGACTAGACAGACCAGCCTGGTCTCTCAGACAAGACAGACCAGCCTGGTCTCTCAAGACTAGACAGACCAGCCTGGTCTCTCAAGACAAGACAGACCAGCCTGGTCTCTCAAGAATAGACAGACCAGCCTGGTCTCAGACTAGACAGACCAGCCTGGTCTCTCAAGACTAGAAAGACCAGCCTGGTCTCTCAATACAAGACAGACCAGCCTTGTCTCTCAGACAAGACAGACCAGCCTGGTCTCTCAAGACTAGACAGACCAGCCTGGTCTCCCAAGACCAGACAGACCAGCCTGGTCTCTCAGACAAGACAGACCAGCCTGGTCTCAGACTGATCTCAGACTAGACAGACCAGCCTGGTCTCAGACTGATCTCAGACTAGACAGACCAGCCTGGTCTCTCAGACAAGACAGACCAGCCTGGTCTCTCAGACAAGACAGACCAGCCTGGTCTCAGACTAGACAGACCAGCCTGGTCTCTCAAGACTAGACAGACCAGCTTGGTCTCTCAGACAAGACAGACCAGCCTTGTCTCTCAAGACTAGACAGACCAGCCTGGTCTACCAAGACTAGACAGACCAGCCTGGTCTCAGACGGGTCTCAGACTAGACAGACCTGCCTGGTCTCTCAGACAAGACAGACCTGCATGGTCTCTCAAGACTAGAAAGACCAGCCTGGTCTCTCAATACAAGACAGACCAGCCTTGTCTCTCAGACAAGACAGACCAGCCTGGTCTCTCAAGACTAGACAGACCAGCCTGGTCTCTCAAGACTAGACAGACCAGCCTGGTCTCTCAGACAAGACAGACCACCCTGGTCTCTCAAGACAAGACAGACCAGCCTGGTCTCTCAAGACTAGACAGACCAGCCTGGTCTCTCAAACAAGACAGACCAGCCTGGTCTCTCAAGACAAGACAGACCAGCCTGGTCTCAGACGGGTCTCAGACTAGACAGACCAGCCTGGTCTCTCAGACAAGACAGACCAGCCTGGTCTCTCAAGACTAGACAGACCAGCCTGGTCTCTCAAGACAAGACAGACCAGCCTGGTCTCTCAAGAATAGACAGACCAGCCTGGTCTCAGACTAGACAGACCAGCCTGGTCTCTCAAGACTAGAAAGACCAGCCTGGTCTCTCAATACAAGACAGACCAGCCTTGTCTCTCAGACAAGACAGACCAGCCTGGTCTCTCAAGACTAGACAGACCAGCCTGGTCTCCCAAGACCAGACAGACCAGCCTGGTCTCTCAGACAAGACAGACCAGCCTGGTCTCAGACTGATCTCAGACTAGACAGACCAGCCTGGTCTCAGACTGATCTCAGACTAGACAGACCAGCCTGGTCTCTCAGACAAGACAGACCAGCCTGGTCTCTCAGACAAGACAGACCAGCCTGGTCTCAGACTAGACAGACCAGCCTGGTCTCTCAAAACTAGACAGACCAGCTTGGTCTCTCAGACAAGACAGACCAGCCTTGTCTCTCAAGACTAGACAGACCAGCCTGGTCTACCAAGACTAGACAGACCAGCCTGGTCTCAGACGGGTCTCAGACTAGACAGACCTGCCTGGTCTCTCAAGACAAGACAGACCATCCTGGTCTCTCAAGACTAGACAGACCAGCCTGGTCTCTCAAAACTAGACAGACCCGCCTGGTCTCTCAGACAAGACAGACCAGCCTGGTCTCTCAGACAAGACAGACCAGACTGGTCTTTCAGACAAGACAGACCAAACTGGTCTCTCAAGACAAGACAGACCAGCCTGGTCTCTCAGACTAGAAAGATCAGCCTGGTCTCTCAGACTAGAAAGACCAGCCTGGTCTCTCAGACAAGACAGACCAGCCTGGTCTCTCAAGACTAGACAGACCAGCCTGGTCTATAAAAGACTAGACAGACCAGCCTGGTCTCTCAAGACTAGACAGACCAGCCTGGTCTATAAAAGACTAGACAGACCAGCCTGGTCTCTCAAGACTAGACAGACCAGCCTGGTCTATAAAAGACTAGACAGACCAGCCTGGTCTCTCAAGACTAGACAGACCAGCCTGGTCTCTCAGACTAGACAGACCAGCCTGGTCTCTCAGACAAGACAGACCAGCCTGGTCTCTCAAGACTAGACAGACCAGCCTGGTCTCTCAAGACTAGACAGACCAGCCTGGTCTTTCAGACAAGACAGACCAGCCTGGTCTCAGACTAGACAGACCAGCCTGGTCTCCCAAGACTAGACAGACCAGCCTGGTCTATAAAAGACTAGACAGACCAGCCTGGTCTTTCAGACAAGACAGACCAGCCTGGTCTCTCAAGACTAGACAGACCAGCCTGGTCTCTCAAGACTAGACAGACCAGCCTGGTCTCTCAGACAAGACAGACCAGCCTGGTCTCTCAAGATTAGGCAGACCAGCCGGGTCTCTCAAGACAAGACAGACCAGCCTGGTCTGCCAAGACTAGACAGACCAGCCTGGTCTCTCAGACAAGACAGACCAGCCTGGTCTCAGACTGATCTCAGACTAGACAGACCAGCCTGGTCTCTCAGACAAGACAGACCAGCCTGGTCTCTCAGACAAGACAGACCAGCCTGGTCTCAGACTAGACAGACCAGCCTGGTCTCTCAGACAAGACAGACCAGCCTGGTCTCTCAAGACTAGACAGACCAGCCTGGTCTCTCAAGACTAGACAGACCAGCCTGGTCTCTCAAGACTAGACAGACCATACTGGTCTCTCAGACAAGACAGACCAGCCTGGTCTCTCAAGACTAGACAGACCAGCCTGGTCTCTCAGGACAAGACAAACCAGCCTGGTCTCAGACGGGTCTCAGACTAGACAGACCAGCCTGGTCTCTCAGACAAGACAGACCAGCCTGGTCTCTCAAGACTAGTCAGACCAGCCTGGTCTCAGATTGATCTCAGACTAGACAGACCAGCCTGGTCTCTCAGACTAGACAGACCAGCCTTGTCTCTCAGACAAGAGAGACCAGCCTGGTCTATAAAAGACTAGACAGACCAGCCTGGTCTCTCAGACAAGACAGACCAGCCTGGTCTTTCAGACAAGACAGACCAGCCTAGTCTCTCAGACAAGACAGACAAGCCTGGTCTCTCAGACTAGAAAGACCAGCCTGGTCTCTCAGACTAGAAAGACCAGCCTGGTCTCTCAGACTAGAAAGACCAGCCTGGTCTCTCAGACTAGAGAGACCAGCCTAGTCTCTCAGACAAGACAGACCAGCCTGGTCTCAGACAAGACAGACCATCCTGTTCTCTCAAGACTAGACAGACCAGCCTGGTCTCTCAAGACTAGACAGACCAGCCTGGTCTCTCAGACAAGACAGACCAGCCTGGTCTCTCAAGACAAGACAGACCAGCCTGGTCTCTCAAGACTAGACAGACCAGCCTGGTCTCTCAAACAAGACAGACCAGCCTAGTCTCTCAAGACTAGACAGATCAGCCGGGTCTCTCAAGACAAGACAGACCAGCCTGGTCTCAGACGGGTCTCAGACTAGACAGACCAGCCTGGTCTCTCAGACAAGACAGACCAGCCTGGTCTCTCAAGACTAGACAGACCAGCCTGGTCTCTCAAGACAAGACAGACCAGCCTGGTCTCTCAAGACTAGACAGACCAGCCGGGTCTCTCAAGACAAGACAGACCAGCCTGGTCTCAGACGGGTCTCAGACTAGACAGACCAGCCTGGTCTCTCAGACAAGACAGACCAGCCTGGTCTCTCAAGACTAGACAGACCAGCCTGGTCTCTCAAGACAAGACAGACCAGCCTGGTCTCTCAAGAATAGACAGACCAGCCTGGTCTCAGATTAGACAGACCAGCCTGGTCTCTCCAGACTAGAAAGACCAGCCTGGTCTCTCAATACAAGACAGACCAGCCTTGTCTCTCAGACAAGACAGACCAGCCTGGTCTCTCAAGACTAGACAGACCAGCCTGGTCTCCCAAGACCAGACAGACCAGCCTGGTATCTCAAACAAGACAGACCAGCCTGGTCTCAGACTGATCTCAGACTAGACAGACCAGCCTGGTCTCAGACTGATCTCAGATTTGACAGACCAGCCTGGTCTCTCAGACAAGACAGACCAGCCTGGTCTCTCAGACAAGACAGACCAGCCTGGTCTCAGACTAGACAGACCAGCCTGGTCTCTCAGACAAGACAGACCAGCCTGGTCTCTCAGACTAGACAGACCAGCCTGGTCTACCAAGACTAGACAGACCAGCCTGGTCTCAGACGGGTCTCAGACTAGACAGACCTGCCTGGTCTCTCAGACAAGACAGACCTGCATGGTCTCTCAAGACTAGACAGACCAGCCTGGTCTCAGACGGGTCTCAGACTAGACAGACCTGCCTGGTCTCTCAGACAAGACAGACCTGCATGGTCTCTCAAGACTAGACAGACCAGCCTGGTCTCGCAAGACAAGACAGACCATCCTGGTCTCTCAAGACTAGACAGACCAGCCTGGTCTATAAAAGACTAGACAGACCAGCCTGGTCTCTCAGACAAGACAGACCAGCCTGGTCTTTCAGACAAGACAGACTAGCCTGGTCTCTCAAGACTAGACAGACCAGCCTGGTCTCTCAGACTAGAAAGATCAGCCTGGTCTCTCAGACTAGAAAGACCAGCCTGGTCTCTCAGACTAGACAGACCAGCCTAGTCTCTCAGACAAGACAGACCAGCCTGGTCTATAAAAGACTAGACAGACAAGCCTGGTCTCTCAAGCCTAGACAGACCAGCCTGGTATCTCAGACTAGACAGACCAGCCTGGTCTCAGACAAGACAGACCAGCCTGGTCTCTCAAGACTAGACAGACCAGCCTGGTCTCTCAAGACTAGACAGACCAGCCTGGTCTCTCAAGACTAGACAGACCAGCCTGGTCTCTCAGACAAGACAGACCAGCCTGGTATCTCAAGACTAGACAGACCAGCCTGGTCTCTCAAACAAGACAGACCAGCAAGGTCTCTCAAGACTAGACAGACCAGCCGGGTCTCTCAAGACAAGACAGACCAGCCTGGTCTCAGACGGGTCTCAGACTAGACAGACCAGCCTGGTCTCTCAGACAAGACAGACCAGCCTGGTCTCTCAAGACTAGACAGACCAGCCTGGTCTCTCAAGACAAGACAGACCAGCCTGGTCTCTCAAGAATAGACAGACCAGCCTGGTCTCAGATTAGACAGACCAGCCTGGTCTCTCAAGACTAGAAAGACCAGCCTGGTCTCTCAATACAAGACAGACCAGCCTTGTCTCTCAGACAAGACAGACCAGCCTGGTATCTCAAGACTAGACAGACCAGCCTGGTCTCTCAAACAAGACAGACCAGCCTGGTCTCTCAAGACTAGACAGACCAGCCGGGTCTCTCAAGACAAGACAGACCAGCCTGGTCTCAGACGGGTCTCAGACTAGACAGACCAGCCTGGTCTCTCAGACAAGACAGACCAGCCTGGTCTCTCAAGACTAGACAGACCAGCCTGGTCTCTCAAGACAAGACAGACCAGCCTGGTCTCTCAAGAATAGACAGACCAGCCTGGTCTCAGATTAGACAGACCAGCCTGGTCTCTCAAGACTAGAAAGACCAGCCTGGTCTCTCAATACAAGACAGACCAGCCTTGTCTCTCAGACAAGACAGACCAGCCTGGTCTCTCAAGACTAGACAGACCAGCCTGGTCTCCCAAGACCAGACAGACCAGCCTGGTATCTCAAACAAGACAGACCAGCCTGGTCTCAGACTGATCTCAGACTAGACAGACCAGCCTGGTCTCAGACTGATCTCAGATTTGACAGACCAGCCTGGTCTCTCAGACAAGACAGACCAGCCTGGTCTCTCAGACAAGACAGACCAGCCTGGTCTCAGACTAGACAGACCAGCCTGGTCTCTCAGACAAGACAGACCAGCCTGGTCTCTCAGACTAGACAGACCAGCCTGGTCTACCAAGACTAGACAGACCAGCCTGGTCTCAGACGGGTCTCAGACTAGACAGACCTGCCTGGTCTCTCAGACAAGACAGACCTGCATGGTCTCTCAAGACTAGACAGACCAGCCTGGTCTCGCAAGACAAGACAGACCATCCTGGTCTCTCAAGACTAGACAGACCAGCCTGGTCTATAAAAGACTAGACAGACCAGCCTGGTCTCTCAGACAAGACAGACCAGCCTGGTCTTTCAGACAAGACAGACCAGCCTGGTCTCTCAAGACTAGACAGACCAGCCTGGTCTCTCAGACTAGAAAGATCAGCCTGGTCTCTCAGACTAGAAAGACCAGCCTGGTCTCTCAGACTAGACAGACCAGCCTAGTCTCTCAGACAAGACAGACCAGCCTGGTCTATAAAAGACTAGACAGACAAGCCTGGTCTCTCAAGCCTAGACAGACCAGCCTGGTCTCTCAGACTAGACAGACCAGCCTGGTCTCAGACAAGACAGACCAGCCTGGTCTCTCAAGACTAGACAGACCAGCCTGGTCTCTCAAGACTAGACAGACCAGCCTGGTCTCTCAAGACTAGACAGACCAGCCTGGTCTCTCAGACAAGACAGACCAGCCTGGTATCTCAAGACTAGACAGACCAGCCTGGTCTCTCAAACAAGACAGACCAGCCTGGTCTCTCAAGACTAGACAGACCAGCCGGGTCTCTCAAGACAAGACAGACCAGCCTGGTCTCAGACGGGTCTCAGACTAGACAGACCAGCCTGGTCTCTCAGACAAGACAGACCAGCCTGGTCTCTCAAGACTAGACAGACCAGCCTGGTCTCTCAAGACAAGACAGACCAGCCTGGTCTCTCAAGAATAGACAGACCAGCCTGGTCTCAGATTAGACAGACCAGCCTGGTCTCTCAAGACTAGAATGACCAGCCTGGTCTCTCAATACAAGACAGACCAGCCTTGTCTCTCAGACAAGACAGACCAGCCTGGTCTCTCAAGACTAGACAGACCAGCTTGGTCTCCCAAGACCAGACAGACCAGCCTGGTATCTCAAACAAGACAGACCAGCCTGGTCTCAGACTGATCTCAGACTAGACAGACCAGCCTGGTCTCAGACTGATCTCAGATTTGACAGACCAGCCTGGTCTCTCAGACAAGACAGACCAGCCTGGTCTCTCAGACAAGACAGACCAGCCTGGTCTCAGACTAGACAGACCAGCCTGGTCTCTCAGACAAGACAGACCAGCCTGGTCTCTCAGACTAGACAGACCAGCCTGGTCTCTCAAGACTAGAAAGACCAGCCTGGTCTCTCAAGACTAGACAGACCAGCCTGGTCTCTCAGACAAGACAGACCAGCCTTGTCTCTCAAGACTAGACAGACCAGCCTGGTCTACCAAGACTAGACAGACCAGCCTGGTCTCAGACGGGTCTCAGACTAGACAGACCTGCCTGGTCTCTCAGACAAGACAGACCTGCATGGTCTCTCAAGACTAGACAGACCAGCCTGGTCTCTCAAGACAAGACAGACCATCCTGGTCTCTCAAGACTAGAGAGACCAGCCTGGTCTCTCAAAACTAGACAGACCCGCCTGGTCTCTCAGACAAGACAGACCAGCCTGGTCTCTCAGACAAGACAGACCAGCCTGGTCTTTCAGACGAGACAGACCAAACTGGTCTCTCAAGACAAGACAGACCAGCCTGGTCTCTCAGACTAGAAAGATCAGCCTGGTCTCTCAGACTAGAAAGACCAGCCTGGTCTCTCAGACAAGACAGACCAGCCTGGTCTCTCAAGACTAGACAGACCAGCCTGGTCTATAATAGACTAGACAGACCAGCCTGGTCTCTCAAGACTAGACAGACCAGCCTGGTCTATGAAAGACTAGACAGACCAGCCTGGTCTCTCAAGACTAGACAGACCAGCCTTGTCTCTCAGACTAGACAGACCAGCCTGGTCTCTCAGACAAGACAGACCAGCCTGTTCTCTCAAGACTAGACAGACCAGCCTGGTCTCTCAAGACTAGACAGACCAGCCTGGTCTTTCAGACAAGACAGACCAGCCTGGTCTCAGACTAGACAGACCAGCCTGGTCTCTCAAGACTAGACAGACCAGCCTGGTCTATAAAAGACTAAACAGACCAGTCTGGTCTCTCAAGACTAGAAAGACCAGCCTGGTCTCAGACTGGTCTCAGACTAGACAGACCAGCCTGGTCTCTCAAGACTAGACAGACCAGCCTGGTCTCTCAGACAAGACAGACCAGCCTGGTCTCTCAGACAAGACAGACCAGCCTGGTCTCTCAAGACTAGACAGACCAGCCTGGTCTCTCAGACAAGACAGACCAGTCTGGTCTCTCAAGACTAGAAAGACCAGCCTGGTCTCAGACTGGTCTCAGACTAGACAGACCAGCCTGGTCTCTCAAGACTAGACAGACCAGCCTGGTCTCTCAGACAAGACAGACCAGCCTGGTCTCTCAGACAAGACAGACCAGCCTGGTCTCTCAAGACTAGACAGACCAGCCTGGTCTCTCAGACAAGACAGACCAGCCTGGTCTCTCAAGACAAGACAGACCAGCCTGGTCTCAGACGGGTCTCAGACTAGACAGACCAGCCTGGTCTCTCAGACAAGACAGACCAGCCTGGTCTCTCAGACAAGACAGACCAGCCTGGTCTCAGACTAGACAGACCAACCTGGTCTCTCAGACTAGACAGACCAGCCTGGTCTCTCAAGACTAGACAGACCAGCCTGGTCTCTCAAGACTAGACAGACCAGCCTGGTCTCTCAGACAAGAGAGACCAGCCTGGTCTATAAAACACTAGACAGACCAGCCTGGTCTCTCAAACAAGACAGACCAGCCTGGTCTTTCAGACAAGACAGACCAGCCTGGTCTCTCAAGACAATACAGACCAGCCTGGTCTCTCAAGACTAGACAGACCAGCCTGGTCTATAAAAGACTAAACAGACCAGTCTGGTCTCTCAAGACTAGAAAGACCAGCCTGGTCTCAGACTGGTCTCAGACTAGACAGACCAGCCTGGTCTCTCAAGACTAGACAGACCAGCCTGGTCTCTCAGACAAGACAGACCAGCCTGGTCTCTCAGACAAGACAGACCAGCCTGGTCTCTCAAGACTAGACAGACCAGCCTGGTCTCTCAGACAAGACAGACCAGTCTGGTCTCTCAAGACTAGAAAGACCAGCCTGGTCTCAGACTGGTCTCAGACTAGACAGACCAGCCTGGTCTCTCAAGACTAGACAGACCAGCCTGGTCTCTCAGACAAGACAGACCAGCCTGGTCTCTCTGGTCTCAGATTGATCTCAGACTAGACAGACCAGCCTGGTCTCAGATTGATCTCAGACTAGACAGACCAGCCTGGTCTCTCAGACAAGACAGACCAGCCTGGTCTCAGACTAGACAGACCAACCTGGTCTCTCAGACTAGACAGACCAGAATGGTCTCTCAAGACTAGACAGACCAGCCTGGTCTATAAAAGACTAGACAGACCTGCCTGGTCTCTTAAGACTAGACAGTCCAGCCTGGTCTATAAAAGACTAGACAGACCAGCCTGGTCTATAAAAGACTAGACAGACCAGCCTGGTCTCAGACTAGACAGAGCAACCTGGTCTCTCAGACTAGACAGACCAGCCTGGTCTCTCAGACTAGACAGACCAGCCTGGTCTCTAAGACTATACAGACCAGCCTGGTCTCTCAGACAAGACAGACCAGCATGGTCTCAGACTGGTCTCAGACTAGACAGACCAGCCTGGTCTCTCAGACAAGACAGACCAGCCTAGGCCTCACAAGACTAGACAGACCAGCCTGATCTCTCAAGACTAGACAGACCAGCCTGGTCTCAGACGGGTCTCAGACTAGACAGACCAGCCTTGTCTCTCAGACAAGACAGGCCAGCCTGGTCTCTCAAGACTAGACAGACCAGCCTGGTCTATAAAAGACTAGACAGACCTGCCTGGTCTCTTAAGACTAGACAGACCAGCCTGGTCTCTCAAGACTAGACAGACCAGCCTGGTCTCTCAGACAAGACAGACCAGCCTGGTCTATAAAAGATTAGACAGACCAGCCTGGTCTCTCAGACAAGACAGACCAGCCTGGTCTATAAAAGACTAGACAGACCAGCCTGGTCTCTCAGACAAGACAGACCAGCCTGGTCTCTCAGACCAGCCTGGTCTTACACTAGACAGACCAACCTGGTCTCTCAGTCTAGACAGACCAACCTGGTCTCTCAGACAAGACAGACCAGCCTGGTCTCTCAAGACAAGACAGACCAGCCTGGTCTCTCAAGACTAGACAGACCAGCCTGGTCTCTCAAGACTAGACAGACCAGCCTGGTCTCTCAAAACTAGACAGACCAGCCTGGTCTCTCAAGACAAGACAGACCAGCCTGGTCTCTCAAGACAAGACAGACCAGCCTGGTCTCTCAAGACTAGACAGACCAGCCTGGTCTCTCAAGACTAGACAGACCAGCCTGGTCTCTCAAAACTAGACAGACCAGCCTGGTCTCTCACGACAAGGCAGACCAGCCTGGTCTCAGACGGGTCTCAGACTAGACAGACCAGCCTTGTCTCTCAGACAAGACAGACCAGCCTGGTCTCTCAAGACTAGACAGACTAGACAGACTCTCAAGACTAGACTCTCAGACTAGACAGACTCTCAAGACAATACAGACCAGCCTGGTCTCTCAAGACTAGACAGACCAGCCTGGTCTCTCAAGACTAGGCAGACCAGCCTGGTCTCTCAAAACTAGACAGCCCAGCCTGGTCTCTCAAGACAAGGCAGACCAGCCTGGTCTCAGACGGGTCTCAGACTAGACAGACCAGCCTTGTCTCTCAGACAAGACAGACCAGCCTGGTCTCTCAAGACTAGACAGACCAGCCTGGTCTCTCAAGACAATACAGACCAGCCTGGTCTCTCAAGACTAGACAGACCAGCCTGGTCTCTCAGACAAGACAGACCAGCCTGGTCTCAGACGGGTCTCAGACTAGACAGACCAGCCTGGTCTCAGACGGGTCTCAGACTAGACAGACCAGCCTGGTCTCTCAGACAAGACAGACCAGCCTGGTCTCTCAAGACTAGACAGACCAGCCTGGTCTCTCAAGACAAGACAGACCAGCCTGGTCTCTCAAGACTAGACAGACCAGCCTGGTCTCTCAAGACAAGACAGACCAGCCTGGTCTCTCAAGACTAGACAGACCAGCCTGGTCTCCCAAGACAAGAAAGACCAGCCTGGTCTCTCAGACAAGACAGACCAGCCTGGTCTATAAAAGACTAGACAGACCAGCCTGGTCTCTCAAGACTAGACAGACCAGCCTGGTCTATAAAAGACTAGACAGACCAGTCTGGTGTCTCAAGACTAGAAAGACCAGCCTGGTCTCAGACTGGTCTCAGAGTAGACAGACCAGCCTGGTCTCTCAAGACTAGACAGACCAGCCTGGTCTCTCAGACTAGACAGACCAGCCTGGTCTCTCAGACAAGACAGACCAGCCTGGTCTCTCAAGACAGGACAGACCAGCCTGGTCTCTCAGAAAAGACAGACCAGCCTGGTCTCTCAAGACAAGACAGACCAGCCTGGTCTCAGACTGGTCTCAGACTAGACAGACCAGCCTGGTCTCTCAAGACTAGACAGACCAGCCTGGTCTCTCAGACAAGACAGGCCAGCCTGGTCTCTCAGACAAGACAGACCAGCCTGGTCTCTCAAGACTAGACAGACCAGCCTGGTCTCTCAGACAAGACAGATCAGCCTGGTCTCTCAAGACAAGACAGACCAGCCTGGTCTCAGACGGGTCTCAGACTGGAAACACCAGCCTGGTCTCTCAGACAAGACAGACCAGCCTGGTCTCTCAGACAAGACAGACCAGCCTGATCTCAGACTAGACAGACCAACCTGGTCTCTCAAGACTAGACAGACCAGCCTGGTCTCTCAAGACAAGACAGACCAGCCTGGTCTCTCAAGACTAGACAGACCAGCCTGGTCTCTCAAGACAAGACAGACCAGCCTGGTCTCTCAAGACTAGACAGACCAGCCTGGTCTCCCAAGACAAGACAGACCAGCCTGGTCTCTCAGACAAGACAGACCAGCCTGGTCTATAAAAGACTAGACAGACCAGCCTGGTCTCTCAAGACTAGAAAGACCAGCCTGGTCTCAGACTGGTCTCAGACTAGACAGACCAGCCTGGTCTCTCAAGACTAGACAGACCAGCCTGGTCTTACACTAGACAGACCAGCCTGGTCTCTCAGACAAGACAGACCAGCCTGGTCTCTCAAGACAAGACAGACCAGCCTGGTCTCTCAAGACTAGACAGACCAGCCTGGTCTCTCAAGACTAGACAGACCAGCCTGGTCTCTCAAAACTAGACAGACCAGCCTGGTCTCTCAAGACAAGACAGACCAGCCTGGTCTCTCAAGACAAGACAGACCAGCCTGGTCTCTCAAGACTAGACAGACCAGCCTGGTCTCTCAAGACTAGACAGACCAGCCTGGTCTCTCAAAACTAGACAGACCAGCCTGGTCTCTCAAGACAAGGCAGACCAGCCTGGTCTCAGACGGGTCTCAGACTAGACAGACCAGCCTTGTCTCTCAGACAAGACAGACCAGCCTGGTCTCTCAAGACTAGACAGACCAGCCTGGTCTCTCAAGACAATACAGACCAGCCTGGTCTCTCAAGACTAGACAGACCAGCCTGGTCTCTCAGACAAGACAGACCAGCCTGGTCTCAGACGGGTCTCAGACTAGACAGACCAGCCTGGTCTCAGACGGGTCTCAAACTAGACAGACCAGCCTGGTCTCTCAGACAAGACAGACCAGCCTGGTCTCTCAAGACTAGACAGACCAGCCTGGTCTCTCAAGACAAGACAGACCAGGCTGGTCTCTCAAGACTAGACAGACCAGCCTGGTCTCTCAAGACAAGACAGACCAGCCTGATCTCTCAAGACTAGACAGACCAGCCTGGTCTCCCAAGACAAGAAAGACCAGCCTGGTCTCTCAGACAAGACAGACCAGCCTGGTCTATAAAAGACTAGACAGACCAGCCTGGTCTCTCAAGACTAGACAGACCAGCCTGGTATATAAAAGACTAGACAGACCAGTCTGGTCTCTCAAGACTAGAAAGACCAGCCTGGTCTCAGACTGGTCTCAGAGTAGACAGACCAGCCTGGTCTCTCAAGACTAGACAGACCAGCCTGGTCTCTCAGACTAGACAGACCAGCCTGGTCTCTCAGACAAGACAGACCAGCCTGGTCTCTCAAGACAGGACAGACCAGCCTGGTCTCTCAGAAAAGACAGACCAGCCTGGTCTCTCAAGACAAGACAGACCAGCCTGGTCTCAGACTGGTCTCAGACTAGACAGACCAGCCTGGTCTCTCAGACAAGACAGGCCAGCCTGGTCTCTCAGACAAGACAGACCAGCCTGGTCTCTCAAGACTAGACAGACCAGCCTGGTCTCTCAGAAAAGAACAGATCAGCCTGGTATCTCAAGACAAGACAGACCAGCCTGGTCTCAGACGGGTCTCAGACTAGAAACACAAGCCTGGTCTCTCAGACAAGACAGACCAGCCTGGTCTCTCAGACAAGACAGACCAGCCTGATCTCAGACTAGACAGACCAACCTGGTCTCTCAAGACTAGACAGACCAGCCTGGTCTCTCAAGACAAGACAGACCATCCTGGTCTCTCAAGACTAGACAGACCAGCCTGGTCTCTCAAGACAAGACAGGCCAGCCTGGTCTCTCAAGACTAGACAGACCAGCCTGGTCTCCCAAGACAAGACAGACCAGCCTGGTCTCTCAGACAAGACAGACCAGCCTGGTCTATAAAAGACTAGACAGACCAGCCTGGTCTCTCAAGACTAGAAAGACCAGCCTGGTCTCAGACTGGTCTCAGACTAGACAGACCAGCCTGGTCTCTCAAGACTAGACAGACCAGCCTGGTCTTACACTAGACAGACCAACCTGGTCTCTCAGACTAGACAGACCAGCCTGGTCTCTAAGACTATACAGACCAGCCTGGTCTCTCAGACAAGACAGACCAGCCTGGTCTCAGACTGGTCTCAGACTAGACAGACCAGCCTGGTCTCTCAAGACTAGACAGACCAGCCTGGTCTCTCAAGACAAGACAGACCAGCCTGGTCTCTCAAGACTAGACAGACCAGCCTGGTCTCTCAAGACTAGACAGACCAGCCTGGTCTCTCAAAACTAGACAGACCAGCCTGGTCTCTCAAGACAAGACAGACCAGCCTGGTCTCTCAAGACAAGACAGACCAGCCTGGTCTCTCAAGACAAGGCAGACCAGCCTGGTCTCAGACGGGTCTCAGACTAGACAGACCAGCCTTGTCTCTCAGACAAGACAGACCAGCCTGGTCTCTCAAGACTAGACAGACCAGCCTGGTCTCTCAAGACAATACAGACCAGCCTGGTCTCTCAAGACTAGACAGACCAGCCTGGTCTCTCAAGACTAGACAGACCAGCCTGGTCTCTCAAAACTAGACAGACCAGCCTGGTCTCTCAAGACAAGGCAGACCAGCCTGGTCTCAGACGGGTCTCAGACTAGACAGACCAGCCTTGTCTCTCAGACAAGACAGACCAGCCTGGTCTCTCAAGACTAGACAGACCAGCCTGGTCTCTCAAGACAATACAGACCAGCCTGGTCTCTCAAGACTAGACAGACCAGCCTGGTCTCTCAGACAAGACAGACCAGCCTGGTCTCAGACGGGTCTCAGACTAGACAGACCAGCCTGGTCTCAGACGGGTCTCAGACTAGACAGACCAGCCTGGTCTCTCAGACAAGACAGACCAGCCTGGTCTCTCAAGACAAGACAGACCAGCCTGGTCTCTCAAGACTAGACAGACCAGCCTGGTCTCTCAAACAAGACAGACCAGCCTAGTCTCTCAAGACTAGACAGATCAGCCGGGTCTCTCAAGACAAGACAGACCAGCCTGGTCTCAGACGGGTCTCAGACTAGACAGACCAGCCTGGTCTCTCAGACAAGACAGACCAGCCTGGTCTCTCAAGACAAGACAGACCAGCCTGGTCTCTCAAGACTAGACAGACCAGCCTGGTCTCTCAAGACTAGACAGACCAGCCTGGTCTCTCAAAACTAGACAGACCAGCCTGGCCTCTCAAGACAAGACAGACCAGCCTGGTCTCTCAAGACAAGACAGACCAGCCTGGTCTCTCAAGACTAGACAGACCAGCCTGGTCTCTCAAGACTAGACAGACCAGCCTGGTCTCTCAAAACTAGACAGACCAGCCTGGTCTCTCAAGACAAGGCAGACCAGCCTGGTCTCAGACGGGTCTCAGACTAGACAGACCAGCCTTGTCTCTCAGACAAGACAGACCAGCCTGGTCTCTCAAGACTAGACAGACCAGCCTGGTCTCTCAAGACAATACAGACCAGCCTGGTCTCTCAAGACTAGACAGACCAGCCTGGTCTCTCAGACAAGACAGACCAGCCTGGTCTCAGACGGGTCTCAGACTAGACAGACCAGCCTGGTCTCAGACGGGTCTCAAACTAGACAGACCAGCCTGGTCTCTCAGACAAGACAGACCAGCCTGGTCTCTCAAGACTAGACAGACCAGCCTGGTCTCTCAAGACAAGACAGACCAGGCTGGTCTCTCAAGACTAGACAGACCAGCCTGGTCTCTCAAGACAAGACAGACCAGCCTGATCTCTCAAGACTAGACAGACCAGCCTGGTCTCCCAAGACAAGAAAGACCAGCCTGGTCTCTCAGACAAGACAGACCAGCCTGGTCTATAAAAGACTAGACAGACCAGCCTGGTCTCTCAAGACTAGACAGACCAGCCTGGTATATAAAAGACTAGACAGACCAGTCTGGTCTCTCAAGACTAGAAAGACCAGCCTGGTCTCAGACTGGTCTCAGAGTAGACAGACCAGCCTGGTCTCTCAAGACTAGACAGACCAGCCTGGTCTCTCAGACTAGACAGACCAGCCTGGTCTCTCAGACAAGACAGACCAGCCTGGTCTCTCAAGACAGGACAGACCAGCCTGGTCTCTCAGAAAAGACAGACCAGCCTGGTCTCTCAAGACAAGACAGACCAGCCTGGTCTCAGACTGGTCTCAGACTAGACAGACCAGCCTGGTCT
>NW_026602445.1:0-17591 GCF_029448725.1 Salvelinus fontinalis | reverse complement strand
CAGAAATGATCACAGAAGGCTACAACTCTAATCACACACATGGAGGATCCTTACTACTGCCGTGAAGCACTGCTCTAAACCAGAGCATGCAGTCCAATGTATCCTTATCCTTTACAAGAAAACTATTTCAAATAGTATGTGGATATTTAAGACACACAGCTATGGCATGTTGCCAAGCGATAAGAGGATATAAGACACATGGAGGTTCTGAACTACTCACCCTTCTGGATTTAAAGCCACATTCAGGGCGATGTTTATGTTCACTGTCACTACTGGCCTTAGAGCAAACTGTTGCTTTCAAGAACAAGTTGATTTTATATTCCCGAGCGTTGATCTGTAGACAAAGATGGAAGGAGACATTTTTTTTTTTTTTACGATAAACAGTGAATCACACATTAATAATTTAAATCTTACCTCAGATTGTCCAAGAACTTGCAAAAAATTGAGGTGCTCTTTTCGATTGTTCTGAAACTCACTATTCTTATTTGCATATCTTATAGCCATGTCAACATGTTTCTTGTCAACCTCCCTCAACATAGCATAGTTGCTCTGTCCGTTAGCTATAACCAGCAAGGCTGCTGACGTGACCAGCAGAACATTCATGAGGCCACTCATCTCGATCTCAACCCTGGACAGTTAGACACAATGCTAATAGGTATATATGTACATGCAGATCAAACATTAACTTTGGTTCAAGGACTTTCACTCAAGTTCATTGGATCTTGGTCCTCTGCAGAGCAAATAAAGAGACATTTGGTTTGGATGCTTCATTTGTTGTCTTGTTAAAGTCCAGTGAACATATTTTCATGAGCGCACGCCAAAACCATAGTGTTAACACAACATGCTGACTACACTGGGCACGCGCTTGCGTCCGCGTGTTGATTTTGTCCATCCACACCAAACGCGATCAGGACATGCAGGTTGAAATATCAAAACAAACTCTGAATCAATAACATTACTTTGGGGGAGGGACAATGTTGTTAGAGCCTTCTTGCCACTTTACAATTTTTTTTAGTAGTTGCACTTTCAGACGTCCCTTGTTTCTTCCTATTTACTTCAGCTCTTACACAAGGCTGTGTACAAATGCCTCATCCTTCAAGGTAGCAGCAGAAAGGATTGGCTTCCTGACAACCGCAAGCAGCTCTTCATCCACATCTTGATGGTTGACCTTGTTTTATTTTTCTTGGCTGCCAGTCTTCAGCCGTGTCTGTTAGTGGTTGGTCTTGACTGTTGTTCAGGTGTCTGAAGCACAGGGTCAACATGTCGTCGGGCTCCACAGGTTATGGATGGAGGCAAATTTGTATTTTCAAGGCTGAGGTTGCCTTCTGAGGTTGCCTTCTGAAAATAGGTCAACATGTTAATGAAAAGTCAAATGTGTTCAAGTAAACTTTAGAAACCTCAGCTCAGGCTCAATTAATCATTTCTCAAATCTGGGCCACAAAGTCTAACAATGCTGGTTTTCATCATTGATCTGTGTCGCTTGTCTCCACCCCCCTCAAGGTGTCGCCTATTATCCCCTGTGTATTTATACCGGTGTTGCCAGTTCGTTTTGTTTGTAAAACCTACCAGCGTTTGTTCCCCTGCTCCTTCCTAGTTTTGACCGTTCTGCCTGCCCTGACCCTGCCTGCCGTTCTGTACCTTTCCCCACCTCACTGGATTACTGACCACCCCTGTATTAGAAATAAATGTTTCTTCGACTCTGGGTCATACCTGAAATGTGATATAAGGCACTGATTCATAATCTATAAGCCAGCAGTTGACATTCACCAATCAAGTAGTTACTTAGGCCGAAAATAAAGCCAGCAATACTGCAAAACCTTGAGGTTCGGAATTCAGTGCGATCAATTCAAATGAACAGTACCAGTCAAAAGTTTGGACATACCTACGAGGGTTTTTCTTAAATTGTACTATTTTCTACATTGTAGAATAATAGAAGATATCAAAACTATGGAATCATATAGTAACCAAAAAAGTGTTAAAACAGATTCTTCAAAGTAGCCACCCCTTTGCATTCTCTCAACCAGACTGGTGTTTTACGGGTATTATTTAATGAAGCTGGCAGTTGAAGACTTGTGAGGCGTCGGTTTATCAAACTAGACACTAATGTACTTGTCGTCTTCCTCAGTTGTGCACCGGGGACACCCACTCTTTCTATTCTGGCTAGAGCCAGTTTGCGCTGTTCTGTTAAGGGAGTAGTGCACAGCGTTGTTCGAGATCTTCAGTTTCTTGGCAATTTCTCACATGGAATAGCCTGATGAGTTTCAGAAGACTTTGTTCCTGGCCACTTGAGCCTGTAATCGAACCCACAAATGCTGATGCTCCAGAAACGCAACTAGTCTAAAGAAGGACAGTTTTATTGCTTCTTTAAATCAGCACAACAGTTTTCAGCTGTGCTAACATAATTGCAAAAGGGTTTTCTAATGCTCAATTAGCCTTTTAAAATGATACACTTCACTCTTGTCCTGCTGCAGTAGAACAGTACCAGCACTTCTGGCACTAGCATCTACCTCAAGTTTAAAAGTTTGTTTAAAATCCGGAGCCGCAAGTACAGGGGTATTACGAGTGATTTAGCAGATTCAAAAGCTACCTGACAATCAGGGGACCACTCAAACGCTCTAGCCGGACTCAGCAAATCGGTCGTGTTAGGCTATAAAAATGGTATAAAAATGGATTTTATCAAACAAAACGACCATTTATTGTGTAGATTGAAGATATTCTTTTGGCAATAGATTATGTACAAAGGCAATTGATTATTTTATTGCTATTTCCGACTTTCGTGACACTAATGCTTGGTTGGAAAATGCTAGTAATACTTGTGTGCAGGGCGCTGTCCTCAGATAATCGCATTGTATGCTTTCGCCGTAAAGCCTTTTTGAAATCAGACACAGCGGCTGGATTAACAAGAAGTTAAGCTTTTAAAGGATGTAAGATACATGTATTTACAAGAATGTTTAATATTACAAATGGTGGATTTAGAATTTTAGCACTCTGCTATTTCACCGGATGTTGGCCAGGTGGAACGCTACCGTCCCACCTATCCTAGAGAAGTTAAGGGAGGGGTTGTTGTCCTGGCACCACACGGCCAGGTCTCTGACCTCCTCCCTATAAGGTGGCCATGCGTGAACAGGGAGTACAGGATGGGACTGAGCACGGACCCCTGAGGGGCCCCTATATTGAGGATCAGCGTGGCGGATGTGTTGTTACCTACTCTTACCACCTGGGGGTGGCCCGTCAGGAAGTCCAGGATCCAGTTGCAGAGGGAGGTGTTTAGTCCCAAGGTCCTTAGCTTGGTGATGAGCTTATCCCCAACACTATGGAGTTGAACGCTGAACTGTAGTCAAATAATAGCATTCTCACGTAGGTGTTCCTTTTGTTCAGGTGGGAAACGGCAGTGTGGAGTGCAATAGAGATTGCATCATCGGGGCCTCCCGGGTGGCGCAGTGGTCTAGAGCACTGCATCGCAGTGCTAACTGCGCCACCAGAGTCTCTGGGTTCGCGCCCAGGCTCTGTCGCAGCCGGCCGCGACCGGGAGGTCCGTGGGGCGGCGCACAATTGGCATAGCGTCGTCCGGGGTAGGGAGGGTTTGGCCGGTAGGGATATCCTTGTCTCATCGCGCTCCAGCGACTCCTGTGGCGGGCCGGGCGCAGTGCGCGCCAACCAAGGGGGCCAGGTACACGGTGTTTCCTCCGACACATTGGTGCGGCTGGCTTCCAGGTTGGAGGCGCGCTGTGTTAAGAAGCAGTACGGCTGGTTGGGTTGTGCTTCGGAGGACGCATGGCTTTCGACCTTCGTCTCTCCCGAGCCCGTACGGGAGTTGTAGCGATGAGACAAGGTAGTAATTACTAGCGATTGGATACCACGAAAAAATTGGGGAGAAAATGGGATTAAAAAATAAATAATTAAATAAAAAAAGAGATTGCATCATCTGTGGATCTTTTGTTGCAGTATGCAAATTGGAGTGAGTCTATGGTTTCTGAGATAATGGTGTTGTGAGCCATGACCAGCCTTTCAAAGCACTTCATGGCAGACGTGAGTGCTACGGGTCGGTAGTCATTTAGGCAGGTTACCTTAGTGTTCTTGGGCACAGGTACTATGTTGGTATTACAGACTCGGATAGGGAGAGGTTGAAAATGTCAGTGAAGACATTTGCCAGATGGTCAGCGCATGCTCACAGTACACATCCTGGTAATCCTTCTGGCCCTGCGAATTCTGACCTGTTTAAAGGTCTTACTCACATCGGCTGCGGAGAGCACAGTCTTACGGAACCGCTGGTGCTCTCATGCATGTTTCAGTGTTATTTGCCTCAAAGCAGTTTAGCTCGTCTGGTAGGCTCCTATCACTGGGCAGCTCTCTTTGTAGTCTGTAATGGTTTGCAAGCCCTGCCACATCCGACGAGCGTCGGAGTCGGTGTAGTACGATTCGAGCTTAGTGTTGTATTGACACTTTGCCTTTTTGATGGTTTGTTGGAGGGCATAGTGGGATTTCTTATAAGCTTCCGGGTTAGAGTCCCGCTCCTTAAAAGCGGAAGCTCTAGCCTTTAGCTCAGTGCGGATGTTGCCTGTGATCCATGGCTTGTGGTTGGGGTATGTACGTACAGTCACTGTGGGGACCACGTCATCGATGAAGACAATGACTGATGTGGTGTACTCCTCAATGCCATCGGAGGAATCGCAGAACATATTCCAATCTGTGCTAGTAAAACAGTCCTGTAGCTTAGCATCTGCTTCAACTGACCACTTTTCTTATTGATCTAATCACTGGTGTTTCCTGCTTTAATTTTTGCTTGTAAGGAGGAATCAGGATATAATTACGGTCAGATTTGCCAAATGGAGGGTGAGCTTTGCATGCATCTCTGTGTAGAGTAAAGGTGGTCCAGAGCCCCCTCCCCATGGTTGCACATTTAAAATGCTGATAGAATTTGGTGAAACGGATTTGAGCTTCCCTGCATTAAATTCCCCGGCTTCTAGGTGAGCGTTTACCTTAATTAATCTGACTGTTATTTATTGAATCCACTGTTTAATTGTTACCCGATTTTTAAATGAATCATGTAACAATTAACTCATTAGGTATCACGCTGTCACAAGGAGTGGACCAAGATGCAGCGTGGTATGTTTTCCATCCTCTTTATTTTGAAGAGAAACTCAAAGAAAAAACAATAAAACGTGAAGCTACAATAGTGCTCACAGGCAACTATACATAATCAAGATCCCACAAAGCACAATGGGGAAATGGCTGCCAAAATATGATCCCCAATCAGAGACAACGATAAACAGCTGCCTCTGATTGGGAACCATACCAGGCAAACATAGATATATAAATCACCTAGATAACCCACCCGTCACACCCCGACTTAACCAACATAGAGAATAGAACGCTCTCTATGGTCAGGGCGACACACGCCTGCTCCCGCTCTCTCCCCATGGCGCCAGGCACTACGCACACCTGCTTCCCTCGTCACTCGCATCAGCAAATAATTGGACTCAATCTCCTGTTTTTATTACCTCCCCTATATTTGTCTGTTCCCTGCTACTGCCTGAATTATATTATGTCCTTGTGCTGACGCTGTTCTGTCATTTCCAAATTAAATGTTGACTCTCCGTATCTGCTTCTCATTTTCAGTGTCGGTCTTTACAGAATGCAGCAGCGGCGAGTGCTGGCTTTTTGGTTGGTGGTGACATCGGGTCCAGGGGGCTACCGCCGATGGAGCTGGGGGTGGCTTAGCTAGATTGTCGGGCTTCCATGCCCTAGCCGGCTGAAGAGGTTTCCTGGGCCTGGTTGGCTCGGCAGGTGCCCATCCCGGCTCGGCAGGTGCCCATCCCAAGTCAGGACTCAGCCGGATTGTCAAGTATTTACGCCTCAGCTGGCTCACCAGTTTCCCACGTCCCAGCGAGATTGCCATGCTGTCGCACCTCAACCGGATCTCCAGGCTCCCACGCCCCAGCCGGCTGGTCCGTCAGGCTCGTCCAGGTGGCACCCCTAGAAGGGGTAGGTACTGTCATGCCTGCTCCCGCTCCCACCCCCTGGTGCTCGAGGGCGCTAGGCTGCCCAGCACTGGGCACTCCTGCCACCATCGTTACGCACACCTGCTTCCCTCGTCACGCGCATCAGCAAATTACTGGACTCAATCACCTGTTTTATTACCTCCCCTATATTTGTCAGTTCCCCAGCTGTTCCTCGGTGCTGACGCATGTCCGTTAAATGTTGACACCCCGTACCTGCTTCTCATCTCCAGCATCGGCCCTTACATTAGGATTTGGGGCACCACCGGAAGAAGTTGTTTAAAGAGTTACCATTTCCAGAATTAAACTCGTAGGTACATCTATTACATTGATAGTCATCTTAATTATTACCTCATGCATCTGCAAAAACCCCAGACTTGCTTATGATTCAGTACTACACCAATTGGTTTAATTATTTATTTACTAGCTAACCATACACCCTTTACATGAGACAAAGGTCCCTAGTGGACTGAAGATATGACGGCTTGTTACAACATGGAGGGGGTGTGATTGTCTGAGAGGAGTTTTCCTTTCTAACTTTAGACGCGCAGCTGCAGTCTGGCAGTGTCCTGGTCAGGTAAGTAAGTTAATTTCCAGCACCTCGTGTTGAGGTTGAACGTTTTAACCACTTCAAACGTGTAGCTCTCTGCCATCACGTTTCCTGGTCTAAACGTTGATTTCTCTTCCAAGCCTTTATGCACTCCTGGTCAAAAGGGGCGTTCCGTCATGCTGGCAAGTTCTCTGACCTCACTCAGGGCGTGGCTAATTAATGTCCAAATGCTGCTGCTCCAGTTTCAACTGTTCTGCCTGCGGCTATGGAACCCTGTCCCAGACCTGCTGTTTTCAACTCTCTAGAGACAGCAGGAGCGGTAGAGATACTCTTAATGTTCAGCTATGAAAAGCCAACTGACATTTACTCCTGAGGTGCTGGACTGGACACCCCTCATAGCCTGGTTCCTCTCTAGGTTTTGGCCTTTCTAGGGAGTTTTTCCCAAGCCACTGTGCTTCTACACCTGCATTGCTTGCTGTTTGGGGTTTTAGGCTAGGTTTCTGTACAGCACTTTGAGATATCAGCTGATGTAAGAAGGGCTATTATTATTGTTTTTCACTTATTCGATTAATTAAATATTTTGCCAAAATATTTCAGAAATGTCCTTTTGGGACAATATAGTAATAAACTCTAGCGCTCGTACTCCAATTGTCAGATTAACTCTAACCTTTAGAGGAATACCAACATCACAAGAGGGGAAAAATACAGGTCAGTTTTCAGCACGGCGGCTGCACAACAGGCCAAAATTTGACCTGGCGGTCAACACAACACAGTTATTCAATAATCAGTCTCGTGGAATGGTCAATCTGTCACATATAAAACAATAAATTTGGAGAGTTTCAGGTTTATTACCTTCTACTGCTAATCTGGAAATATCAAACTCAGACTTATTGCTGATTCTGCTAGTAGGATGCCATCCCCGCCAGGCCCAGATTTGCTAATATAACTTGAACATATAATATCACATTATAACATTAGATTCCTCACGGTAACACCTAGTTGATCAACTAATGCCCGACCTATATGAATCCTATTTTTATTTTTATTTTTTAAGTCCTCACGGTAACCCCTAGTTGATCAACAAACCAACTTTTGCCCGACTATATGAACCTGTTAACAAGTTTTGGATTCCTCACTGTACATCTAGTCGATCAACATATCGACTAGTGCCATACTATGTGAACAAGTCTTGACCTATTATTACTCAGATATCCTTACACAATGCCTTCGATTATGCACAATTTTCACATAAAATGTAACTAATTCATACTCACTCCCAGGATTACTGATCTTAATTTAGATATGGACTATAATACAATAGGCAGATTTTGATTTAACCTGTCTAGGACTGGGGTGCCGCTAGCGGCACCCCCCCCCCCCACCCCCACTGAAAAGGCAGAGCCGCGAAATTAAAAAAAAATATTTTTTTAAAATATTTAACTTTCACACATTAAAGTCCAATACAGCTAATGAAAGACACAGATCTTGTGAATCCAGCCAACATGTCCGATTTTTAAAATGTTTTACAGGGAAGACACAATATGTAAAGATGTAAATCTATTAGCTAAACACATTAGCATAATCCACCATCTTTTCTTTGTCCACCAACACCAGTAGCTATCACCAATTCGGCTAAACTAAGAAATTGATAGCCACTAACCAAGAAAAAACCTCCTCAGATGACAGTCTGATAACATATTTATGGTATAGGATAGGTTTTGTTAGAAAAATGTGCATATTTCAGGTAGATGTCATAGTTTACAATTGCACCCACCGTCACAAATGGACTAGAATAATTACAATGAGCAACGTGTTTACCTAACTACTAATCATCAAACATTTCGTAAAAATACACAGCATACACTAATCGAAAGACACAGATCCTGTGAATACAGACAATATTTCAGATTTTCTAAGTGTCTTACAGCGAAAACACAATAAATCGTTATATTAGCATAGCACATGTGCAAACATTACCCCAGCATTGATTCTAGCCAAAGAGAGCGATAACGTAAACATCGCCAAAATATATTAATTTTTTCACTAACCTTCTCAGAATTCTTCAGATGACACTCCTGTAACATCACATTACAACATACTGTAACGGCGTTCCTCTCTCTCTTCATAAGAAGAGGAGGTGTAGTGATCGAGCCAAGACGCAGCGGGTTGTGAATACATGATTATTTATTAAATAAACAAAACAGACCAAACTAAGACGGAAACGAACTATACTTGATATAACTAACAAAATAACAAAACGATGTAGACAGACCTGAACAAACGAACTTACAAATACACGAAGCACGCCGACACAGGAACAGACTACATAAACGCACGAACAAACCGAAACAATCCCGTATGGTGTAACATTGACACAGAAACAGGAGACAATCACCCACAAACAAACAGTGAGAACACCCTACCTAAATATGACTCTTAGAGGAGAACGCAAAACACCTGCCTCTAATTAAGAGCCATACCAGGCAACCAAAACCAACATAGAAACAGATAACATAGACTGCCCACCCAAAACACATGCCCTGACCTAAACACATACAAAAACAACATAAAACAGGTCAGGACCGTTACAGAACCCCCCCCCTCAAGGTGCGAACTCCGGGCGCACCAGCACAAAGTCCAGGGGAGGGTCTGGGTGGGCAGTTGACCACGGTGGTGGCTCCGGCTCTGGACGCTGTCCCCACACCACCATAGTCACTCCCCGTTTCTGTCTTCCCCTCCCAATGACCACCCTAAAACTCACATCCCCTAAATAAACGGCCAGCACCGGGACAAGGGGCAGCACCGGGACAAGGGGCAGCACCGGGACAAGGGGCAGCACCGGGACAAGGGGCAGCACCGGGACAAGGGGCAGCACCGGGACAAGGGGCAGGTCCCGGCTGATATACTCTGGCAGATCCCGGCTGTGGGACTCTGGCAGGTCTATGCAGGCCGACGGCTCTCGACGCTCAAGGCAGGCCGACGGCTCTCGACGCTCAAGGCAGGCCGACGGCTCTCGACGCTCAAGGCAGGCCGACGGCTCTCGACGCTCAAGGCAGGCCGACGGCTCTCGACGCTCAAGGCAGGCCGACGGCTCTCGACGCTCAAGGCAGGCCGACGGCTCTCGACGCTCAAGGCAGGCCGACGGCTCTCGACGCTCAAGGCAGGCCGACGGCTCTCGACGCTCAAGGCAGGCCGACGGCTCTCGACGCTCAAGGCAGGCCGACGGCTCTCGACGCTCAAGGCAGGCCGACGGCTCTCGACGCTCAAGGCAGGCCGACGGCTCTCGACGCTCAAGGCAGGCCGACGGCTCTCGACGCTCAAGGCAGGCCGACGGCTCTCGACGCTCAAGGCAGGCCGACGGCTCTCGACGCTCATGGCAGGCCGACGGCTCTCGACGCTCATGGCAGGCCGACGGCTCTCGACGCTCATGGCAGGCCGACGGCTCTCGACGCTCATGGCAGGCCGACGGCTCTCGACGCTCATGGCAGGCCGACGGCTCTGGCTGCTCATGGCTCGCCGGCGGCTCTGGCTGCTCATGGCTCGCCGGCGGCTCTGGCTGCTCATGGCTCGCCGGCGGCTCTGGCGGATCCTGTCTGGCTGGCGGCTCTGGCGGATCCTGTCTGGCGGGCGGCTCTGGCGGATCCTGTCTGGCGGGCGGCTCTGGCGGCTCCTGTCTGTCGGGCGGCTCTGTAGGCTCATGGCAGACGGGCGGCTTTGCAGGCTCATGGCAGACGGGCGGCTTTGCAGGCTCATGGCAGACGGATGGCTCAGATGGCGCTGGGGAGACGGATGACTCAGATGGCGCTGGGGAGACGGATGACTCAGATGGCGCTGGGGAGACGGATGGCTCAGATGGCGCTGGGGAGACGGATGGCTCAGATGGCGCTGGGGAGACGGATGGCTCTGGCCGGATACGGCGCACTGTAGACCTGGTGCGTGGTGCCGGAACTGGAGGCACCGGGCTAAGGATAAGCACCTTCCTACTAGTGCGGGGAGCAGGGACAGGGCACACTGTATTCTCAAAGCCCAAAGCCCACTCTCCTGTCTGGCGGGCGGCTCTGTAGGCTCATGGCAGACGGGCGGCTTTGCAGGCTCATGGCAGACGGGCGGCTTTGCAGGCTCATGGCAGACGGATGGCTCAGATGGCGCTGGGGAGACGGATGACTCAGATGGCGCTGGGGAGACGGATGGCTCAGATGGCGCTGGGGAGACGGATGGCTCTGGCCGGATACGGCGCACTGTAGACCTGGTGCGTGGTGCCGGAACTGGAGGCACCGGGCTAAGGATAAGCACCTTCCTACTAGTGCGGGGAGCAGGGACAGGGCACACTGTATTCTCAAAGCCCACTCTATACCTGATGCGAGGTACCGGCACTGGTGACACCGGGCTGAGGACAAGCACATCAGGATTAGTAGGGGGAGAAGATACAGTGTGTTCAGGGCTCTGGAGACGCACAGGAGGCTTTGTGCGTGGTGCCGGAACTGGATGCACCGAACTGGATACACGCACTACAGAGAGAGTGCGTGGAGGAGGAACTGGGCTCAGGAGACGCACTGGTAGCCTAGTGCGTAGTGTAGGCACTGTAGGTACTAGGCTGGGGCGGGGAGGTGGCGCCGGAAATACCGGACCGTGGAGGCGTACTGGCACTCTTGAGCATTGAGCCTGCCCAACCTTACCTGGTTGAATACTCCCGGTTGCCCGACCAGTGCGGGGAGGTGGAATAACCCGCACCGGGCTATGTAGGCGAACCGGGGAAACCATGCATAAGGCAGGTGCCATGTATGCCGGCCCGAGGAGACGCACTGGAGACCAGACGCGTTGAGCCGGCCTCATGACACCTGGCTCAATACCCAATCTAGCCCTACCAGTGCGGGGAGGTGGAATAACCCGCACTGGGCTATGCACTCGTACAGGAGACACCGTGCGCTCTACTGCGTAACACGGCGCCTGCCCGTACTCCCGCTCTCCACGGTAAGCCTGGGAAGTGGGCGCAGGTCTCCTACCTGCCCTTGGCCCACCACCTCCTAGCCCCCCCCCCAAGAAATTTTTGGGAATTACTTACGGGCTTTTTGGGCTTCCGTGCCAGACGCGTTCCCTCATAGCTCCGGTTCCTCTCTCCGGTAGCCTCTGCTCTCCCCAGTGCCTCCAGCTGCTCCCATGGCTTTTCGAGCTTCCAGCCACGTCTCCTTGCTGCCTCCTCAAACCACCGCTCCTGGGCTTTAGCTGCCTCCCTCTCTTCCTGAGAGCGGCGATTCTCTCCTGCCTTAGCCCAGGGACCTTCTCCATTCAATATCTGCTCCCAAGTCCAGAAATCCTTGTTTTCCTGTCCCTTACTCCAATTACTCCGCTGCTTGGCTCTGGAATGGTGGGTGATTCTGTAACGGCGTTCCTCTCTCTCTTCATGAGAAGAGGAGGTGTAGTGATCGAGCCAAGACGCAGCGGGTTGTGAATACATGATTATTTATTAAATAAACAAAACAGACCAAACTAAGACGGAAACGAACTATACTTGATATAACTAACAAAATAACAAAACGATGTAGACAGACCTGAACAAACGAACTTACAAATACACGAAGCACGCCGACACAGGAACAGACTACATAAACGCACGAACAAACCGAAACAATCCCGTATGGTGTAACATTGACACAGAAACAGGAGACAATCACCCACAAACAAACAGTGAGAACACCCTACCTAAATATGACTCTTAATTAGAGGAGAACGCAAAACACCTGCCTCTAATTAAGAGCCATACCAGGCAACCAAAACCAACATAGAAACAGATAACATAGACTGCCCACCCAAAACACATGCCCTGACCTAAACACATACAAAAACAACATAAAACAGGTCAGGACCGTTACACATACATATACAGTTTGTTCGAAAATGTGCATATTTAGCCACCAAAATCATGGTTAGACAATGAGAAAAGTAGCCCAGCTGGTCAGAAAATGTCGTGCGCCATATTAGACAGTGATCTAGTCGTACACATAAATACTCATAAACGTGACTAAAAAATATAGGGTGGACAGCGATTGATAGACAATTTAATTCTTAATACAATCGCGGAATTACATTTTTTAAATTATCCTTACTTTTCAATACAGTTTGCGCCAAGCGAAGCTACGTCAAAAAAGATGGCGTCCTGAGCCACTAACATTTTTCGACAGAAACACGATTTATCATAATAAATTGTTCCTACTTTGAGCTGTTCTTCCATCAGAATCTTGGTCAAAGAATCCTTTCTTGGGTCTAATCGTCTTTTGGTCGAAAGCTGTCCTCTTGCCATGCAGAAATGCACATTGCGTTCGGCATGAACTGGAACGGTGCCCAGAGATTCACAGTGGCTCAGAAATAAATGTCCCAAAATCGCACTAAACGGATATAAATTGCTATAAAACGCTTTAAATTAACTACCTTATGATGTTTTTAACTCCTATAACGGGTAAAAATATGACCGGAGAAATATAACTGGCTACACTAATGCTTGGAAAAACAGTAGGTCGGTGTCCTCCGCGCGCCTGACGCACCTAGAAAAGAGTTCCTACCTACAGGATTTTTTCATTTATAGTGGCTGTGATTGGGCAATCGATACCATTCAAAGCGTCATCACATAAAGGCATCCAGGGGAAGACGTAAGCAGTGTCCGTATACTCATAGGAATAACAGTGGCCTTAAAACTGACTCCAGAACAGGGGCCAAAATGTGTGAAATCTGACTCCATGTCAGGGAAATTGCTGTAGAATGAGTTCTGTTCCACTTAGAGACAAAATTTCAACGGCTATAGAAACTGTAGACTGTTTTCTATCCAATAATAATAATAATATGCATATTGTACGATCAAGAATTTTGTAGGAAGCCGTTTCAAAAATTACACGATTTCCATAAATAGTGACAACAGCACCCCCTAGCCTTAACAGGTGAACAGGCTCTGCTTACCGTTTAATGTCGAGCTCTCTGATCAGTTTCCTGAGGCGAGTTGAATCCCCGATCTGCTCCTGATTACAGGTCACCCCTCCTTCTGGAATCTGTCTCAAACTTGTCTCTTCTCATATCAACTTTCTATGGACGGAATTCAAAGGTTTTTAAAAATAAACCATCCTCTGCTACCAAGTTTGTTGATAAATCGTTATTGGAGACAGGAGGCCAGGTTGAGACATGGACGAGGTGGATATGATTTAATAAAGGCAGTTTATTAAAAGTTAAGATATCTGGCAAATCGTGCCGCACGGCCCCTTTCTGTCTGGGTCTTATGGATCCGTCGGAAAAGAGCCCCTAAACACATTGTACAGTTTATTTATACAGCCAAAAGAAGTAGGTTGAATCTGGTAGTCTGGCCTTCTGATTGGTCGCTCTGGGTCGTGGGTAGTCCTGTTCGGGCCTGGTGTCGACGTTCCATTGGCTCTTAACATGGTTCTTTGTCTTAAAGTCTAAACCTTGAATATAATGTGTGTGCGGGTTGTTTTAGCAGGGGCCTGTTCATGGGGGAGGGGAGTGTGTGTGGGTCTGTGGTTGTTATCTGAGAGCAAAATGTGTGGAGAGATAGAGGGGGATGGGTGCATGTTGTGTAAAGTATAGCTTGTGTTGAGCTGTTGTTAAAACAAGTTCCCAGTATCTATTACAATTTCTTACACCCACAACATAGCTAAGAGTGGGCGACAGCTCATTGCTCACTCTGAGACACTGAGTTCTGCCTTCAAGGTATGATTTCCTCCATCTCAAGGCATCGGGGGAAAAGTTGAACTTGGACAATTTTGTGATGAGAATCTCATGGTTAACAGTTTCAAAAGCCTTCCTTAGGTCCAGAAACACGGCCCCAACAACGCCCCCTTTGTCCATCTTGGACTTCACATTGTCCAGAAGAAAGCAGTTGGCCGTTTCTGTGGAGTGTTTCACTCTGAAGCCAAACTGCATGGAGTGTAATGTGAAGGGGCTGTTGTTGAGGTGGGCAATCAGTTGCTCTGCTACACACTTTTCAACAACCTTTGACACCACAGGTAGTATACTAATGGGCCTGTAGTTACTCACGTCAGCAGAGTCGCCTGATTTAAAGATGGCCGCTATTATGGCCGACTTCCATACCCTTGGAAACACCCCCTGACCAATAGATGTGTTGGTGACCTTAGTAATGGGGCCAATGAGTGACTCTTTGTAGTTTTTAAGAAAGGTAGAGTCCATCCCAGACACATCTTTGGCTTTAGAGTTCTTTAGTGAGCTAATCACCTTGTTCACCTTTGACTCAGAAACCTCCCTTATGATGAAGACAGGTTGAGCATCATTTACTAGCACTGAGCCCAAGAAACCAGTGGAGGGGTTCTGTGTCAGTACCCTGATAGAATCAATAAAGTAGGAATTGAAGGCTATGGCTATTTCGACTGCATCCTGTGTTAGATTGTTTTTCACCATGATTTCTAGTCTTTTTGCAGTGTTACTAGGGTCTTTCCCTGTTAACTTTTTTAGATTCTCCCAGATCAGTTTAGAATTTCCCTTTGCTTCACCAATTATGTTAATAAAAAAGTTTGCCTTGGCCTGTCTGATTTCTTTCATCACCTTATTTCTCAACATGGTAAACCTACGTCTGTCATGCTCTAATTTGGATCTTAGGGCTATTTTTAGATAATAATCTCTTTCTTTCATCAATTTCCAGATTTCTCCATTTAGCCAAGGAAGAGTGCTCTTTTGGCCAGGTTTGGATTTGATTTTCTTTAGGAAACCATTTAATGTAGTCTGGATTGTGGATAGAAAAACTTGACTATCAGCTTCCACGTCTGTATAGGACAAGAGATCATTCCAGTTAATTGCGTTTTCAAAATAGCTTAATTCGCTCTTAGGTATTCTTAGTTGATCAGGCTTTCTAATAGTAGAGAGGTTAAACCTGCTCTTAGACAGCTTTCTGAATATAAGTGTCAGATTATGATCAGATAGCCCAGTAACCATATTGAATGATTTAGCCACTCTCTCTGGTTTATTACTGAACACCAAATCAATCTGTGTTTTAGAGCAACAAGTCACCCTGGTTGGCCCTTTAACTTAATGGAGCTGAAGAGTGGGACTAATAACAAATAGGTTCAGAAATGTTGTGAAATAACACAGTTACAAATAGAAAATCAAACTGGATAGACATCAGAAATAGAGGAAGCACTAAAAACAAACAAAATATAACTATTGTAAAATATGTATAAATTGAAGGGTTAATGTTTATTCGTTTACTCCAATTGGGGGAGGGGAATAAGGTATATATTTACCTCAAAATATGGGGGATTGGAAATTATGCAGACAATTACATTGATGGAAGCAATATTTCTGCAATAAAGTTGATTCACCCCTTAAAATAATATTTGATTAAAGCCCGACAACAATCTAAGCCAATCCCGTCTGTTTTGCCCAATAGTTGCACACGTTTCGGTTGTTGTTAAACAACCAACTAACCCGTCATCGAATCTAAAATAAAAAGATCACCTATTAGAAAGACAAAACCCAATGCTGTTTGGTCTACAGACATATGATCACAGTGACTGAGGAAAATACTGAATTGACAATGTGTGAACACAGCCTGGCCATAGGGACCAGACCCTAAATTTATTATGTTACCTATAAAAACCTGGTAGTGATCTGCGGTCACAGGCAGACCTGGCTGCCCAGAGATGAGACTGTGGGCATTCTGCCCTGAGAGAAGTAGAAACAGAGCTGGTTAAATTAGAGGAAGCTTTACTTTCAACAGTAATATTATTTCGTAAACGTACAACATTG
The DNA here is from genome assembly GCF_029448725.1 of Salvelinus fontinalis. Lineage (NCBI taxonomy): Eukaryota > Metazoa > Chordata > Actinopteri > Salmoniformes > Salmonidae > Salvelinus > Salvelinus fontinalis. Next base: position 1,283 of record NW_026602445.1, on the reverse strand, counting down.
AAATAAGCGGTGGGGTAATCCATGTGAATCTGAAGTAGCAGACTGTTCTCACTTTCTCTGTAAATATATGTGGAGAATCAGAAAAGAAGGGTACGTTTAGATATATTATCGTAATCCACATAGAATATTTAAGAGATTCAAAATTGGAAAGAGTATTTTTGAGACAATTGCATTGTGTTAAATTCCAACAGGCTACATTATAAATCCAAAGACAGAAGTGCTTTATAAGGACTGCCTCTGACCGTCAGTGCTGGACACGTACTTTCATTAGTTATCAGAAACAGCCAAGGCATCCAGTCTGAAGGTCTTCTTTGGCACGTAAGGCTAAAGTTGTACTCCCTCCATGTTGAAGAGTGGAACACTTGTCATGTCGGATGGCATCTTGCTGAAAATTATATTCATATAAAAACAATGATTTTGTCAGGAGAAAAAGTTTATGAAATTAGAATTGAACGAAGTTGGGTTTTTCTTCTATTTTTTATTTATTTAAAAAAATAATTAACCCATTTTCTCCCCAATTTTCGTGGTATCCAATCGCTAGTAATTACTATCTTGTCTCATTGCTAAAACTCCCGTACGGGCTCGGGAGAGACGAAGGTCGAAAGCCATGCGTCCTCCGAAGTACAACCCAACCAAGCCGCACTGCTTCTTAACACAGCGCGCCTCCAACCCGGAAGCCAGCCGCACCAATGTGTCGGAGGAAACACCGTGTACCTGGCCCCCTTGGTTAGCACGCACTGCGCCCGGCCCGCCACGGGAGTCGCTGGAGCGCGATGAGACAAGGATATCCCTACCGGCCAAACCCTCCCTAACGACGCTATTCCAATTGTGCGTCGCCCCATGGACCTCCCGGTCGCGGCCGGCTGCGACAGAGCCTGGGCGCGAACCCAGAGACTCTGGTGGCGCAGCTAGCACTGTGATGCAGTGCCCTAGACCACTGTGCCACCCGGGAGGCCCCTTCTATGTTTTGAAGCGTATTACCTTCTTCACATCTTTGTGGAGAACACAGTCAATGTAGGGGGCAGTGCTGTCATGGAAGTCTTTGCTGCAAACAACACAGTTTATAAAAGGCTGCAGAGACAGAGAAAGCACATTAAGTAAAAATGTATAGACGTGGTTATTTTTACATTTAACCTTTATTTAACTAGGCAAGTCAGTTGAACAAATTCTTATTTACAATGGCGACCAAACCCGGACGATGCTGGGCCAATTGTGCGCCGCCCCATGGGACTCCCAATCACGGCCGGATGTGATACAACCTGGGTTCAAACCAGGGACTGTAG
>NW_026602444.1:0-17630 GCF_029448725.1 Salvelinus fontinalis | reverse complement strand
TCTCCTAGATAATGTGTTACTGGTGTAGAGAGGAGTAGGATTGGTTAACACTGCTCTACACTCTCCTAGATAATGTGTTACTGGTGTAGAGAGGAGTAGGATTGGTTAACACTGCTCTACACTCTCCTAGATAATGTGTTACTGGTGTAGAGAGGAGTAGGATTGGTTAACACTGCTCTACACTCTCCTAGATAATGTGTTACTGGTGTAGAGAGGAGTAGGATTGGTTAACACTGCTCTACACTATCCTAGATAATGTGTTACTGGTGTAGAGAGGAGTAGGATTGGTTAACACTGCTCTACACTCTCCTAGATAATGTGTTACTGGTGTAGAGAAGAGTAGGATTGGTTAACACTGCTCTACACTCTCCTAGATAATGTGTTACTGTTGGTGGTAGTGGAGGACCAGGATTGGTTAACACTGCTCTACACTATCCTAGATAATGTGTTACTGTTGGTGGTAGTGGAGGACCAGGATTGGTTAACACTGCTCTACACTATCCTAGATAATGTGTTACTGGTGTAGAGAGGAGTAGGATTGGTTAACACTGCTCTACACTCTCCTAGATAATGTGTTACTGGTGTAGAGAGGAGTAGGATTGGTTAACACTGCTCTACACTATCCTAGATAATGTGTTACTGTTGGTGGTAGTGGAGGACCAGGATTGGTTAACACTGCTCTACACTATCCTAGATAATGTGTTACTGTTGGTGGTAGTGGAGGACCAGGATTGGTTAACACTGCTCTACACTATCCTAGATAATGTGTTACTGGTGTAGAGAGGAGTAGGATTGGTTAACACTGCTCTACACTCTCCTAGATAATGTGTTACTGGTGTAGAGAGGAGCAGGATTGGTTAACACTGCTCTACACTATCCTAGATAATGTGTTACTGGTGTAGAGAGGAGTAGGATTGGTTAACACTGCTCTACACTCTCCTAGATAATGTGTTACTGTTGGTGGTAGTGGAGGACCAGGATTGGTTAACACTGCTCTACACTATCCTAGATAATGTGTTACTGTTGGTGGTAGTGGAGGACCAGGATTGGTTAACACTGCTCTACACTATCCTAGATAATGTGTTACTGGTGTAGAGAGGAGCAGGATTGGTTAACACTGCTCTACACTATCCTAGATAATGTGTTACTGTTGGTGGTAGTGGAGGACCAGGATTGGTTAACACTGCTCTACACTATCCTAGATAATGTGTTACTGTTGGGGGTAGTGGAGGACCAGGATTGGTTAACACTGCTCTACACTCTCCTAGATAATGTGTTACTGGTGTAGAGAGGAGTAGGATTGGTTAACACTGCTCTACACTCTCCTAGATAATGTGTTACTGGTGTAGAGAGGAGTAGGAAGGATGCAGTCTCAGGTTTGGAAAGACTGAATTTATTTCAGCACCAACAGATCAAAGCGGAACAAAACCCAAACGTTGTTGTGCTCAACTGATATCTTCATAAACAAAAAGGCCCAGGGTGAACTATATAAAGTACTCAGGAAATAGTAGGAGAGATTCCTCTCAGGAAAACAAGTAACATTTACAAATGACCGACAAAAAGACAAATGTCAGAGGGAGTGTATATATACAGTGATAGAGGGGCGATTGGAACCAGGTGTGTGTAATGATGACGAGACAAGTCCGGGAGTTGATGAGTGAAGGGCGTTGGACAGCAGTAGGTTCGGCAGCAGCTAGAAGGCCGGGGGTTGATGAGTGAAGGGCGTTTGACAGCAGTAGGTTCGGCAGCAGCTAGAAGGCCGGGGGTTGATGAGTGAAGGGCGTTTGACAGCAGTAGGTTCGGCAGCAGCTAGAAGGCCGGGGGTTGATGAGTGAAGGGCGTTTGACAGCAGTAGGTTCGGCAGCAGCTAGAAGGCCGGGGGTTGATGAGTGAAGGGCGTTTGACAGCAGTAGGTTCGGCAGCAGCTAGAAGGCCGGGGGTTGATGAGTGAAGGGCGTTTGACAGCAGTAGGTTCGGCAGCAGCTAGAAGGCCGGCAACGCTGAACGCCTAAACTGGACAGGAGGGGGAGCCAAAGCGAAGTCTGGTGTGACATAATGAGAGAGAACCAATAGAATATTTAATATATTTTCTCAAATTCCGTTTTCTCCGTTTAGTAATTTTCCAGGTTTCTGATTTGTTTCTGTTTTTCAGTTTTTCGCTCTCAAAATCACATTGTTAATAGAAAAACAACAAAAGGAGACCACTTTTGTCGCCTGAGAAAAATCTAAGACATTTTCATTTTTGGGTGTAGATACCCTTTAATTCAAGTGGCACCAGCAAGAGCCTTGCTTGGTTAGTGGTGTCTCTGTAGCACACATGTGATTGCAGAGTTTGCTGAACAAATCACAACTGGATTGATGCAAATAATCATGATATCATTCTGCCAGGTAGGCATAGACTACTTTGTAGTTGACATTTAATTGAAAAGGTTTGTGGGAAAACTTGACTTAAATGTAAATGTAAAACTTTTCCATCAACCAGAAGATGGTTGTCATTAGCATCATCGCTAAAAACTACACATAGTGGTAGACAAATGGACTCAGACAGGGGCATTTCCTGGCTGTTTCCTCTTCAGAAAGTTGAAGGAAAATACAAATCACTGAGGTGAATTTAAAAACGACTTGCAGGCAGTGGGTTAAAAATAACTATGACAAAAAATGAATACAAATTATACCACCACCCAAAAGGGCACTTTAGAGACAGGAAGGGCAAAGGGGCATGTGCTCTACACAGGTAGAGTCCTATCTGTCCATGTTGCCTTTTGCAAAGTGGGCACTGCTTTATGTGCTAACACTCACCTAAATATCCCATATGCCACTGGGTGAGAAGTTTTCATTGTTTTTGGGCAGAATTATGTGAGGTGTTGTTAGCGATGAGCCTTGGTCAATTTGACGAGGATGGCATATTCCAAGCTAATGTCGCCCTCTTTAATCTGTCACCTAATGGGCAGGTCAGCCCTGGAGGAACGTTTTGGCTCTAAGAAGTAAGTTAACATAACATCTGGTCGTTTTTAAATTACTTTTTTTGACATTGCTTTATTTTTGTTCCAATCTGTGTTACCCACTCCAGTCAGCAGATGGCAATGTGAGTTTTTCAGGTAATGCTTCTTGCGTGACGTATAATTTAATGGACGGGGCGGGAGGCTTCTTCAACAGCGACAAAAGGCCTCTGATTCAACCAACGCGGTGGTTTGCTAGCGAAGATAAAACAGGAGCATTTAAGCTCTTTAGACTAATCCTGTGTATATTATATTATATGGTGTTTAGAACACAATTCTGTTTACGTATCTAATAGTTCATTTTAACGTAATTTGCTTCTTAAATTAGGGAATGTGTTAACTTCATACTGCACTAGGCTAATCGCCCAGAGCATGAGCTCACTAAACTAGACGGAGAAAATAAGTTCTGGTGAAAGGAGAGGAAGAAGCTTCAGAATGAAAAAGGAGGAAGATGCCGTAATATTGAAGGAGGAGAATGTAGTGAAAGACGAGGAAGAACCTTTTGGAGTAAAAGAGGAAGAGGAGGCTATCTCAATAAAAGAGGAGGAAGACGTTTTAGGAGTGAAAAGGGAGGAGGAGGAGTCAGAATATCCGATTACCATCAGTGAGTACTGTCTTAAAAACAGGGGCACAAACAGCAGTTGTTGAACTGTGGGGTTTTAAAGGGGGATTCTACTGAAGTTCTACACATGAATATGTTGTTCTGTACTGTATAAGTTGTTAGTTTCAATCTGCCATTGGTACATCTTTTTTTAGGACCAGGACGTGGTCTATATTAAAGCGCACTTCATCTTGTATAACAGGATTTTACAATCCAATTCTGGTGCATAATTTCTACATAAAATATCAAAGGAATGCAAAAGGCACCCATTTCGTGGTACAACCTTTTACATTTGCATCACAAACCGTTTTTTAAAAAAGCATAATGAAAGTGGCCAATTTAGGCCCTTTTTAGACATATTAATGTCTCTGGTAAGACCCTATGATTGCAATAGAAGATCATAAGTTGACTGTCTGTTTGATGTTGTCATTCACACAGGAGAGAGATGTGACTATCATGGATTCTCTGGGGAGCCTCAACAACATCCTGATGCTGACGAGGCAGAGAAGAGTCTCTCCAGAACAGAACACCAGATGGTACAGCTTGGTCTGGTCTAGCATACAGCTTGCTCTATCGGGGGCTGGGTTTCTGTAAAGCACTTTATGACAACAGTGACATCAGCATCCATAAGGATATGTGTCTGTGTCCCCTCTTTATGGTTACCAGGACAACGCTAGCCCTTCCTCCCTCCCGGAGTCCCCGTGTCGTGCCTCTCCCGGTAGCGCCTTACTGCTGGGTATGAAGAGGTTGTCTGTGCTGCTGGTGGACTGCAGGAAAACAACAGGGCTGAGTGGAACTGTGAGAGGAGGAGAAGAGAAGAAAGGATCAGATTTGACACATCAAAGTAAGTGCTGTAATTTAGTTTGGACAAATACAATAGATCTGCCCACTGGTATCTGTTACCAGGACAACCAGCAGAGTTCTGTTAGTTGACATGAAGATAGACTGGTATCTGTTACGAGGACAACCAGCAGAGTTCTGTTAGTTGACAGGAAGATAGACTGGTATCTGTTACCAGGACAACCAGCAGAGTTCTGTTAGTTGACATGAAGATAGACTGGTATCTGTTACCAGGACAACCAGCAGAGTTCTGTTAGTTGACATGAAGATAGACTGGTATCTGTTACCAGGACAACCAGCAGAGTTCTGTTAGTTGACATGAAGATAGACTGGTGGATATGGATGTTATGAATATCATAACACTGAAAAAGGATTCTGCCAATGAAAAGAGAGAAACCAATAGACCATATAAAACCTTGATGAAAGTTAGTTTTGGAGAGAAAGTTTCAATGATCTGTTGTAAGGTTTTACAAAAACTTTTCCTTAAAACATTATGGATGTTACATTGCCTGTCCCAGTCAACTCCCCTATCTTTACAAGACTGTAGAACAGGCAAACTAAACTCAAGACACTGTTAACTTCTTATGGCTGCATCACGCTACCGGGATCGATATGACAACAGCCAGTGAAAGTGCAGGGCGCCAAATTCAAAAACAACAGAAATCTCATAATTAAAAATAATCTTGTTGTTAATCCCACGAAAGTGTCCGATTTCAAATATGCTTTTCAGCGAAAGCACTACAAATTATTATGTTTACGTCACACCAAACCACAATAAGCACAGCCATTTTTCCAGCGAAAGATAGCTTTCACAAATAGCAGAAATATAGATAAATGAATCACTAACCTTTGATTATCTTCATCAGATGATTCTCATAGGACTTCATGTTACACAATACATGCAGTTCAAGTGCTTTGTATCTTGTGCTTTGTATTTTCAACGTAAAAACAGCTTCACAAAGTTCAAGTGCTTTGTATCTTGTGCTTTGTATCTTCGACAAAGCACAAACATTACTTCTTTAGTTATTTTATGTTTAAGGAAGTGTGTAGGTCACATTCTGTATCATACAGCTATGAACGTTATATATTTAGAACCACCTGCTTGATTGGAATCTAGCGACGTCTGTGTCTTCAGTGTCCTAGAACTGTCTAGTTTGTGTTCTGACTTGTAAAACAGGATGAATAAAATAAGTAATGTAAACGTAGCAGTAATTGCCAGGAAGCTCTACATTTGTTTTAAAATCACACTATAATTGTTAAAACTGGCCTCAGGTTACTGAGAGATCTGATTTAGGATTTACCCTCGTAGCAAGGTTGTTTTATCATGTGGAGGTTTCATTCGGGTCTCTAATTTAAAAATAACACAGTGTCTTTGGCAGGAGAAAGACCAGACTCAGAGGAACCAGAGCCAGGGACGTCCAAACCAGCAAGACGACACCAGTGCTCCCACTTTAGAAAGGGTTGTAACCGGTTATGGAACCTGAAACAACACGAGAAAATACACACAAAGGAGAAGCCTTACCACTGCTCCCAGTGTGGAAAGAGTTTTAAGCTTTTAGGAACCCTTAAAGCCCACGAGAGAATACACACAGGGGAGAAGCCTTACCACTGCGCCCAGTGTGGAAAGAGTTTCAAACGGCCTTGTCATCTGAAACAACATGACAGAATACACACAGGGGAGAAGCCTTACCACTGCTCCCAGTGTGGACAGTGTTTCAAGCGGTCAGGGGAGCTGAAACGACATGACAGAATACACACAGGGGAGAAGCCTTACCACTGCTTCCAGTGTGGAAAGTGTTTCAGCAGTTCAGGGGAGCTGAAACGACATGAGAGAATACACACTGGGGAGAAGCCTTACCACTGCTCCCAGTGTGGACAGTGTTTCAGCCAGAAAGGAAAGCTGAACCAACACGAGAGAATACACACAGGGGAGAAGCCTTACCACTGCTCCCAATGTGGAAAGAGTTTTAATGTGTTAGAAACCCTTAAAGCTCACGGAAATATACACACCGGGGAGAAGCCTTACCACTGCTCCCAGTGTGGAAAGTGTTTCAGCAGATCAGGGGAGCTGAAACGACATGAGAGAATACACACAGGGGAGAAGCCTTACCACTGCTCCCAGTGTGGACAGTGTTTCAGCCGGAAAGGACACCTGAACCAACACGAGAGAATACACACAGAGGAGAAGCCTTACCACTGCTCCCAGTGTGGAAAGAGTTTCAAACGGCCTTGTCATCTGAAACAACACGAGAGAATACACACAGGGGAGAAGCCTTACCACTGCTCCCAGTGTGGAAAGTGTTTCAGCCGTTCAGGGGAGCTGAAACGACATGAGAGAATACACAAAGGGGAGAAGCCTTACCACTGCTCCCAGTGTGGAAAGAGTTTTAAGGTGTTAGGAACCCTTAAAGCTCATGAGAGAATACACACAGGGGAGAAGCCTTACCACTGCTCCCAGTGTGGAAAGAGTTTTAAGGTGTTAGAAACCCTTAAAGCTCATGAGAGAATACACACAGGGGAGAAGCCTTACCACTGCTCCCAGTGTGGAAAGTGTTTCCGCCGTTCAGGGGAGCTGAAACAACATGAGAGAATACACACCGGGGAGAAGCCTTACCACTGCTCCCAGTGTGGAAAGAGTTTTGTGCTTTTAGGAACCCTTAAAGCTCACGAGAGAATTCACACAGGAGAGAAGTATTACCACTGCTGCATTTGTGGAAAGAGTTTTAATCAGAAAAGCAACCTGAACCAACACGAGAAAATACACAGAGGGGAGAAGCCTTACCACTCCTCCCAGGGTGCAAAGTTTTTGCCCATTTAGGAAGCCTGAAAGAACGCATGAGACTACACACAGAGGAGAAGGCTTAGAAATTGCTCAGACTGGGAAAACATATTACTCATCACAGTCACTTAAACGTCATGAGAGAATCCACACAGAAGAGAAGAATTACTTGTATATTGATATTTCACATCACATTGACTTAAAATTCATCAGAGAACATACACAGTGCTCCCATTGTCTTATATTGTTGACTGATAATGTGTTTACTTGTTTTTACCATATGAAATTATATGGTACAAGGTATACTCAAACATATATTTGTTTGTTTTTATTAGAAAACATGAATTTAATATGGAGTATGTCAGTTTGAATATAAAGTAGATCAGATTCCATGTGTTTAAATGGTCCTTTTTAAAACTCTTTGTGTGTGTTTATCTGGGTGTGTCATTCCTCCAGCACTACAGATAATACAGTGATATTTGGATGTGATGCATTTGTTCCATTGTTTACATTTGCATTGTTGGCCCAGTGATGATTTAATGAAATTCAAATATTCAGACTGTAACGGAAAATGTTAATTGTATGTGTGTCCACATAACTGATTATGTGACTAACCTTGTGAAACTGTCCTATTATAATCTCCTGTTCTTGGGAGTATCTTCCTGTGTTGCAAACCAGCTGCACCTGCGTCCTTGTATGAATAAAGTCCCTCCCAGGAACAGGAAACTATAAAGATATGTGCTCATCACCCAATGCTTCAGGAATTCAGACTGTCTACACTGCGCTGTGTAACTCTGTTATTCTCTCTGAGCTCAGAAATAAAGAATCTTGGTTTGACTTGGACTCCAGCAGATGCTTATTTTATAATATCCACCTCAACTCTCCCACGGATTGCTGTTTATCATTGTCTCAATGAAGAGTTCCTCGTTCCACTTTCCTGGGGGCATTTACAAGCCTCCCACTGGTTGAATAAATGTTGTTTCCACGTCATTTCAACAAAACAAATCCACGTGATGATGATAGCTGTAGAAAACTGATTGGATTTGTAAAAAGCCATCAACATCAGTTATTTTAGTTGTTTTTCATCCAACTGGCAACCTAAATCCAATGACAGGTGACATTTTGTGTTGATTTCATGTTGAATTCACTTTAGTTGACGACTCAAAGAAATCTAAATAGAAACTAGATGTTGAACTGACGTCTGTGCCCAGTGGGCTGGTTTGAATACGTGGCAGGTGTTGGATCAATATCCACCTTAGTAGCTAAGTTTCCATGCAATTTGCGACAGATTTTCATGTGAATATTCTAAAATCTGCATAAAACAATATACGCATTTTCCCACCAGAAATGTTTCTATCAAACATACTCATTGCAGATAAAAGGCTTTGCGTGACAAAACTTAAATATAAATATTTGAGCATAAAGGAGTTTCCACCGCCATTTCTCGCTTAAACATTTTTACTGACACAAAAAGACCCCACCATGTAAAACGAACTAACATATCGTCTGTCGGCTTTTATAAAATTGTAAAGGCATATCCTGTTTCCATCAGCCTGGTCATTACTTTTGAAATGGTTGGATCAATATCCACCTTCATGATATGGATGATCCTCTGATAATCAAGTGATATTTAGAATCTCTGAGTAGTTCTATATGATGTCATAATACACCCCTCTGACAATAGGTTGACTGGGGAGGTGATGTACCACAGTCAAATTCCTGCAATATGAGCTAAGAGACTAATATTTGTGTAAACTATATAAACTGTTTACAATTTGGCTCATACATCCTCCCTTCTCTCCCCTGTAATGATTCCCCAGGTTGTTGCTGTAAATGACAATGTGTTCTCAGTTGACTTACCTTGTTAAATAAATAAATAATAACCATGTTTCCAGCCAAAGTTTATTCATTAGGATATATACAAATATGATGATGTCATAGTGATTTCATGACATGTGAATGAACAAGCCTTTTCATACTTTATAACATGGCTATATACAATGCCTTCAGAAAGTATTCAGACCTCTTGACTTTTTTCCACATTTTGTTACGTTACAGCCTTATTCTAAAATGTATTAAATCATTTTTTCTCCTCATCAATCTACACACAATATTCCATAATGACATCACAATATCCCATAATGACATCACAATATCCCATAATGACATCACAATATCCCATAATGACAAAACAAAAACAGGTCTTTAGATATTGTTGCTCTTTTTTTTTTTTTTTTTTACAACTGAAAAATAACATTTTCATAAGTATTACGTATGACGCTACAAGCTTGGCACACCTGTATTTGGGGAGTTTCTCCCATTCTTCGACGCAGACTCTCTCAAGCTCTGTCAGGTTGGTTGGGGAGCGTCGCTGCACAGCTATTTTCAGGTCTCTCCAGAGATGTTAGACCGGGTTCAAGTCCGGGTTCTGGCTCGGCCACTCAAGGACATTCAGAAACCAGAGACTTGACCCGAAGCCACTACTGCATTGTCTTGGCTGTGTGCTTTGGGTTGTTGTCCTGTTGGAAGGTGAACCTTCGCCCCCAGTCTGAGGTCCTGAGTGCTCTGGAGCAGGTTTTCATCAAGGATCTCTCTGTACTTTGCTCGGTTCATCTTTCCCTTGATCCTGACTAATCTCCTAGTCCCTGCTGCTGAAAAACATCCCCACAGCATGATGCTGCCACCACCATGCTTCACCCTAGGGATGGTGCCAGGTTTCCTCCAGACGTGACGCTTGGCATTCAAGCCAAAGCGTCAGGCCAAAACCAGATAATCTGGTTTCTCATGGTCTGAAAGTCCTTTTGGTGCCTTTTGGCAAACTCCAAGTGGGCTGTCATGTGCATTTTACTGAGGGGGGGCTTCCGTCAGGCCACTCTACCATAAAGGCTTGATTGGTGGAGAGGTGGAGAGATGGTTGTCCTTCTGGAAGGTTCTCCCATCTCCACAGAAGAACTCTAGAGCTCTGTCAGAGTGACCATCGGGTTCTTGGTCACCTCCCTGACCAAGGCCCTTCTCCCCCTATTGCTCAGTTTGGCTGAGCCGCCAGCACTAGGAAGGGTCTTGGTGGTTCCAAACTTCTTCCATTTTAGAATGATGGAGGCCACTGTGTTCTTGGGGACCTTCAATGCTGCAGAAATGTGTTGGGACCCTTCCCAAGATCTGTGCCTCGACCCAATTCTGTCTCGGAGCTCTACAGACAATTCCTTCTACCTCATGGCTTGGTTTTTACTCTGACAGTCTCATATAAAGGGTCTGAATACTTACTGTTATGTAAAGGTATATTTTTTATCTTTAATAAATGTTTCTAAAAACCTGTTTTTGCTTTGTAATTAGATGTTTTATATTTAACTAGTCAAGTCAGTTAAGAACAATTTCTTATTTACAATGACGGCCTACCGCTGAACAGTGCCTTGTTCAGGGTCAGAACAACAGAGTTTTACCTTGTCAGCTCAGGGATTCGATCCATCAACCTTATGGTTACTAGCCCAATGCTCTAACCAATAGGCTACCTGCCACCCCAAATGATGGGCTATTGTGTGTAGATTGCTGAATATATATATATTTTTTTTAAATCCATATTAAAATAAGGCTGTAACGTAACAAAATGTGGAACAAGTCATGGTGTCTGAATACTTTCCGAAGGCACTGAACAAACATCACATTGAATATTCACCTCACTTTTGAAAAGCTCCATGAGGAAGAAAGGATTCCCAGATGATCTTTTAGATGTTCTGTCTTCAGGATGTTCTGGGTTGATGGCTGTTGGAGAGGGGAGGGGCAGTTGAGTGAGCTGGGGCCTTTTATGGCCCTGCCTCTGGGAGCCTCTCAGCTTGTGACATGTTGAGAGAGAGTGAGAGAGGGCCTACCCTTCCTCTGGGAGCCTCTCAGCTTGTGACATGATGAGAGAGAGTGAGAGAGGGCCTACCTGTAAGATATGTGTTATAAACATACTTCTATTTGAAGAGCTTTTTGACCATTCAGGGACCTAATTTCAAACACTCATGAAAACATGAAAAAAATATTGTCCACACGAAAGACTGAATTTGGTAATAAAAATGATTTTTGACAAGTTATATGCATGAAAATAAAGATGTTTAAAAAAATTAGACATTTTGGAGAGTTTTTTGCAGACTATATGAGAGGCCTAAGCCTTGTTGTGGATACATGTCTATAAAGATAGACTGGTATTAGATATCTGATCCATTTTTGGGGCACATGTTGACAAGATGTTGGGGAATCACTGGAGGGGAATGTTGACCAACTGAGCATCTCAGTGTACAGCTCAATAAACACAAGAGTAGTTTTGTTACATTTCAGTCTTCTGTGATGAAGTGTCATATTGGGATGCAAACTCAAACATGAATACATTTAATCTGTATCTGACATGGTACTGGTGTCTTCTTTTTTAAAGCCCATAACCATGTGTGTGATGTGTAAACAACAAAGGGCACCCCCCCCCATAAAAAGATCCTGCGACAGAAAGCTGCACAATATGTTGAGTAAAGTATTTTGTTAACCATGACTATATCAAACCCTACTCCATGTGCTGTCACTATCATGTATCCTACCATGACTATATCCAACCCTACTCCATGTGTTGCCACTATCATGTATCCTACCATGACTATATCAAACCCTACTCCATGTGTTGCCACTATCATGTATCCTACCATGACTATATCAAACCCTACTCCATGTGTTGCCACTATCATGTATCCTACCATGACTATATCAAACCCAACTCCATGTGTTGCCACTATCATGTATCCTACTGTGACTATATCAAACCCTACTCCATGTGTAGTATGGTGACATCTTAGCGGGGCTTTAAATAAATAGGATTATTCATTAATTTAATACTCCTATACCAACAATACACTGCAGCTTTGACATCAAGAAGAGAATGGGCTGATGGGTGGTGGTGCTACTATATAGGTAAGGCTGTCCAATATAAATGTTCAATACACACAATAGGTTGATCAGTAGCCAGTTAGCTAGCTGCTACAGTCCAATATGAATGTTCAATGCACACAACAGGTTGATCAGTAGCCAGATAGCTAGCTGCTACAGTCCAATATGAATGTTCAATACACACAATAGGTTGATCAGTAGCCAGATAGCTAGCTGCTACAGTCCAATATGAATGTTCAATACACACAATAGGCTGATCGGTAGCCAGTTAGCTAGCTGCTACAGTCCAATATGAATGTTCAATACACACAATAGGTTGGTTATGGAGGTGATGTACCACAGTCAAAGTTCTGCAATAAGAGCTAAGATGCTAATATTTGTGTAAACTATACATAGTTGTGTTCTGTGGTTGTCACTGAGTTGGCTGATATCCCATTTAATGAGGTCACTCCACAGTTAAGGCTGTACAGTGACTATACAAAGTCTACACTCTACACTTTGTGTTAGTAGCTGATGACAGAAGTGACAGCCTGGACACACATCAAAGTTTGACGCCGTCAGTGTTGTTGAGCAGAGAATCAACCAGATTGATTCACAGTCAGTGTTGTTGAGCAGAGAATCAACCAGATTGATTCACAGTCAGTGTTGTTGAGCAGAGAATCAACCAGATTGTCCATGTTGAAGATACTCAGGTATATAATAATTGTATTTGTTTAATTCTGTTTTTTTCTATTAGAAAATGTACTCTGATTGAGAACAAGCACATCTGTGAGCGTTATGCATTATAACATCGATTGACTAAATGATAACGTTGACAGCTTTGTAGTAAAACCAGGGTTGGAGTCAATTCCATTTCAATTCCAGTCAATTCAGAAAGTAAACCAAATTCTACATTTTCCTCATTGAAAACCATAGAAGAGAATTGGAATTTTCAGTTTACTTCGTGAATTTACTGGAATATTCTAAAATGTATTAAATTGGGAGGTGTTCCTCATGAATCTGCACAACAATTGTGACTCTGTAATGACGAAGCAAATACAGGATTTTAGAAATGTTTGCAAATGCATTTTAAAATTAAAACTGAAATATCACATTTAAATAAGTATTCAGAACCTTTACTCAGTGCTTTGTTGAAGCACCTTTGGCAGCGATTACAGCCTCAAGCCTCCTTGGGTATGACACTACAATCTTGGCACACCTGTATTTGTGGAGTTTCTCCCATTCTTCTCTGCAGATCCTCTCAAGATCTGTCAGGTTGGATGGAGAGCGTCGCTGCGCAGCTATTTTCAGGATTTCTTCAGAGTTGTTCGATCGGGTTCAAATCCGGGTTCTGGCTGGGCCATTCAAGGACATTCAGAGACTTTTCCCAAAGCCACCTCTATGTTTTTCTACTGTGTGCCTTGTGTTGTTTTCCTGTTGGAAGGTGAACCTTTGCCCCAGTCTGAGGTCCTGAGTGCTCTTGAGCAGGTTTTCATCAATTATCTCTCTGTCCTTTGCTCCGTTCATCTTTCCCTCGATCCTGACTAGTCTCCCAGTCCCTGCTACTGAGAAGTGGCTTCCGTCTGGCCACTCTACCAAAAAGGCCAAATTGGTGGAGTGGTGCAGAGATGGTTGTCCTTCTGGAAGGTTCTCCAATCTCCACAGAGGAACTCTTGAGCCTTGTCAGAGGGACCATCGCGTTCTTGGTAACCTCCCTGGCCAAGGCCCTTCTCCCCCAATTGTTCAGTTTGGCCGGGTGGCCAGCAATAGGAAGAGTCTTGGTGGTTCCAAACTTTCCATTTAAGAATGATGGCGGCCACTGTGTTCTTTGGGACCTTCAATGCTGCAGAAATGTTTTGGTCCACTTCCCCAGATCTGTGCCGTGACACAATCCTGTCTCGAAAGGAGTATATCACATCAAATGTAGGCTACTTAAAGTTCATTAGAGAACAGGCATACTGGTACGAGCACTTGTCTCATGTTTTTCTACAAAAATAGAATTGTGCTTTTGGTCATTAAGCCTAATTAAATCAAACTGTATAAAGCTGTATGCTTTTTATTTCAACACCTGCTCCTAAGCTGTACCTCAGTATATTGACTCTGTACCGTTACCCCCTGTATATAGCCTCCACATTGACTCTGTACTGGTACCCCTGTATATAGCCTCCACATTAACTCTGTACTGGTACCCCCTGTATATAGCCTCCACATTAACTCTGTACTGGTACCACCTGTATATAGCCTCCACATTAACTCTGTACTGGTACCCCCTGTATATAGCCTCCACATTGACTCTGTACTGGTACCCCCTGTATATAGCCTCCACATTGACTCTGTACTGGTACCCCTGTATATAGCCTCCACATTAACTCTGTACTGGTACCCCCTGTATATAGCCTCCACATTGACTCTGTACCGGTACCCCCTGTATATAGCCTCCACATTGACTCTGTACCAGTACCCCCTGTATATAGCCTCCACATTGACTCTGTACTGTTATCCCCTATATATAGCCTCCACATTGACTCTGTACCGGTACCCCCTGTCTATAGCTCCACATTAACTCTGTACCGGTACCCCATGTATATAGCCTCCACATTGACTCTGTACCGCTACCCCCTGTATATAGCCTCCACATTGACTCTGTACCGGTACCCCATGTATATAGTCTCCACATTAACTCTGTACAGGTACCTCCTGTATTCTTTATTGTGTTACTTTTTTTCTTTCGTTTTATTACTAAATATTTTCTTAACTCTTATTTTTCTTAAATCTGCATTGTTGGTTAAGGGCTTGTAAGTAAGCAATTCACAGTAAGGTTGTATTCAGCATTTCACGGTAAGGTCTACTACAGTTTAGCCTACTCAAACACTTGGGCCAAACAAAGGGATGCTATGTTAGCTAGCTGGCTATGACTTTCCAACACAACACTGGAACTCTTCCAAGTCAAGGTAAGCTTTTGGTTTTACTAATTTATTGCCACTGGGACCTGCCAATGTAGTGCTAAACTGCTTACTGACTGTACACTGTAATGTTACTGCATGATTGTAGCAGGTTTACTAACGCGTTAGTTCTATTAGCTATGTTGACTATGACATTACTTTAGCTAATATGGTGACAAGGATGTAGGCTGTGTGTAGCAGCTATGGTATGGTTTGACTTGGAAAGGTTTTTTCTCCTGGTCACATACAGCTGATGTTTTGTGCATTGAAGTCCAGAAGCAAAGGGAAAAGGTGAGAGGAGGAGAGAAGGAATACAACGTGGCTGTTATGAAAGTGAACTGTGTTTATGCATGATCAGGGGTGTATTCATTCCGCCGATTCTGTTGACAAATGTTTCTTAAACATGGATAAACATACCTGAATTTGTCCAGTAATATCTCTATTTCAGCTAGATGCAGGCGAGAGTGTGCAAGGCGATATTGAATGTGTCTGTCCATGTGTCACTGTCTGTCACCGCAAAATTTGCTCTCGACCTGTGTGAACCTACATTCTAAACTTTCATTCATAGGCTAGGTTGCTACCTCATGATGGGTATAGGGGAAATGTTAGTACCATGTAGTAGCCTAAACCTATTGCTGTTACATTGAACAGGGTGAGTGAAATATGAATGACAGTCATCCAATATGCTGTAATAGAATTAAGGCCATGCTCATGAAAAAACCAACCGTCCTGCCTCATCTTAAACGGCACTGACCACCTCTGTTTGGGTGGTGGACCATTCTTGGTACATATGGGAAACTGTTGAGCTGAAAAACCCAGCAGCGTTGCAGTTCTTGACACAAACCGATGCGCTTGGCACCTACTACAATACCCTGTTCAAAGACACTTAAATATTTTGTCTTCCACATTCACTCTCTAAATGGCACACATGCACAATCCATGTATCATGTCTCAAGGCTTAAAAATCCTTATTTAACCTGTTTCCCCCCTTCATCTACACGGATTGAAGTGGATTTAACTAGTGACATCAGTAAGGGATCATAGCTTTAGCCTGTATTCACCTGGTCAGTCTAAGTCATGGAAGGAGCAGGTGTTCTTAATGTTTTGTAGACTCAGTGTATAGCACTACAGATAATCAAGTGCTATTTGCATGTGATGCATTTGCTCTGTTGTTTACAGGATGATTTGTATCTTATAGAGCGTGGCTTTAAGGGAATAGTATGGTCACATCTAGATAAAAACGAATGTGAAAAATAAACAGAGAAAATGTGTATTAACACACTACCTATTCATATAAGTATTTATTAATCATCTACATATTCATATTGAGCTTCTACGTCTGTGTACAGGAACGTATTATTTGGAAGAGAAAATATATCAGCTTATTGTTAAATTATTATGACGTTCTTTCCAATACAAAAAGTGTAGTAACTATTGTTTCCAAACTGCGTTACCCACTCCAGCCAGCAGATGGCGGATGTGCAATCTTTCAGACGATGCTTCTTGCGTGACGTATAATTTACTGGACGGGTCGCTTCTTCTGGAACAACAACGCGGCTACTCTTTCAACCACCTCGGTAGCTTGCTAGCCAACATAAAACTGAAAGATTGACGCTTTAGACCACGTTTATGTACATTAGCTAATCTCACTGTTGTAAACACAATTCTGTAGACGTATTAACTGGTTAACTTTAACCTAATTTGCTTGTTCAATTTGCAAACTTGTTAAAGATTGATGCTGAGCCTAGCACTAGGCTAGTCGCTAATGCTAACTAGCTAGCTAACATCCCGGACCATGAGTTCACTAAACTACTCCTCCCCTGCTAAAGAAGAGGAGGTCTGCTGGACGGAGAAAGAAGCTCTGGCGCTGAACATTGTCGTGAAAGAAGAAGAGGAGGGTATTACAGTGAAAGGAGAGAAAGAACCTTTCAGAATGATAAAGGAGGAAGAGGAGGTTGTTATAGTGAAGGAAGAAGAGGCTGTTATAGTGAAGGAAGAAGAGGCTGTTATAGTGAAGGAAGAAGAGGCTGTTATAGTGAAGGAAGAAGAGGCTGTTATAGTGAAGGAAGAAGAGGCTGTTATAGTGAAGGAAGAAGAGGCTGTTATAGTGAAGGAAGAAGAGGTTGTTATAGTGAAGGAAGAAGAGAAAGAACCTTTCAGAATGAAAAAGGAGGAAGAGGAGGCTGTTATAGTGAAGGAAGAAGAGGCTGTTATAGTGAAGGAAGAAGAGGCTGTTATAGTGAAGGAAGAAGAGGCTGTTATAGTGAAGGAAGAAGAGAAAGAACCTTTCAGAATGAAAAATGAGGAAGAGGAGGCTGTTATAGTGATAGAAGAGAAAGAACGTTTTAGAGAGGAAGAGGATGCTATCTCAGTAAAGGTGAAGGAAGAAGACGTTTTGGGAGTGAAAGAGGAGGAGACAGAAGATCCGATTAACACCAGTGAGTACTTTCTTAAAAGCAGGGGCACAAACTATGCAGTTGTTGAACTGTGGGGCATTCTACTGAAGTTCTATACTTGAATATTTTTTGAGCAAGGATGCCAACAAACAACGCATACACAGTTGTATAGCGGCAGAAAAG
>NW_026602443.1:0-17636 GCF_029448725.1 Salvelinus fontinalis | reverse complement strand
CTACTATTGGCAGAATGACCCTGCTACTATTGGTAGAATGACCCTGCTACTATTGGCAGAATGACCCTGCTACTATTGGTAGAATGACCCTGCTACTATTGGTAGAATGACTCTGCTACTATTGGTAGAATGACCCTGCTACTATTGGCAGAATGACCATGCTACCATTGCTAGAATGACTCTGCTACTATTGGTAGAATGACCCTGCTACTATTGGCAGAATGACCCTGCTACTATTGGTAGAATGACCCTGCTACTATTGGTAGAATGACCCTGCTACTATTGGTAGAATGACCCTGCTACTATTGGCAGAATGACCCTGCTACTATTGGTAGAATGACTCTGCTACTATTGGTAGAATGACGCTGCTACTATTGGCAGAATGACCCTGCTACTATTGGTAGAATGACCCTGCTACTATTGGTAGAATGACCCTGCTACTATTGGTAGAATGACCCTGCTACTGTTGGTAGAATGACCCTGCTACTATTGGTAGAATGACCCTGCTACTATTGGTAGAATGACCCTGCTACTATTGGTAGAATGACCCTGCTACTATTGGTAGAATTACCCTGCTACTATTGGTAGAATGACCCTGCTACTATTGGTAGAATGACCCTGCTACTATTGGTAGAATGACCCTGCTACTATTGGTAGAATGACCCTGCTACTATTGGTAGAATGACCCTGCTACTATTGGTAGAATGACCCTGCTACTATTGGTAGAATGACCCTGCTACTATTGGTAGAATTACCCTGCTACTATTGGTAGAATGACCCTGCTACTATTGGTAGAATGACCCTGCTACTATTGGCAGAATGACCCTGCTACTATTGGTAGAATGACCCTGCTACTATTGGTAGAATGACCCTGCTACTATTGGTAGAATGACCCTGCTACTATTGGTAGAATGACCCTGCTACTATTGGTAGAATGACCCTGCTACTATTGGTAGAATGACCCTGCTACTATTGGTAGAATGACCCTGCTACTATTGGTAGAATTACCCTGCTACTATTGGTAGAATGACCCTGCTACTATTGGTAGAATGACCCTGCTACTATTGGTAGAATGACCCTGCTACTATTGGTAGAATGACCCTGCTACTATTGGCAGAATGACCCTGCTACTATTGGTAGAATGACCCTGCTACTATTGGTAGAATGACCCTGCTACTATTGGTAGAATGACCCTGCTACTATTGGTAGAATGACCCTGCTACTATTGGCAGAATGACCCTGCTACTATTGGCAGAATGACCCTGCTACTATTGGTAGAATGACCCTGCTACTATTGGTAGAATGACTCTGCTACTATTGGTAGAATGACCCTGCTACTATTGGCAGAATGACCCTGCTACTATTGGTAGAATGACCCTGCTACTATTGGTAGAATGACCCTGCTACTATTGGTAGAATGACCCTGCTACTATTGGTAGAATGACCCTGCTACTATTGGTAGAATGACCCTGCTACTATTGGTAGAATGACCCTGCTACTATTGGTAGAATGACCCTGCTACTATTGGTAGAATTACCCTGCTACTATTGGTAGAATGACCCTGCTACTATTGGTAGAATGACCCTGCTACTATTGGTAGAATGACCCTGCTACTATTGGTAGAATGACCCTGCTACTATTGGTAGAATGACCCTGCTACTATTGGTAGAATGACCCTGCTACTATTGGTAGAATGACCCTGCTACTATTGGTAGAATGACCCTGCTACTATTGGTAGAATGACCCTGCTACTATTGGTAGAATGACTCTGCTACTATTGGTAGAATGACCCTGCTACTATTGGTAGAATGACGCTGCTACTATTGGTAGAATGACCCTGCTACTATTGGTAGAATGACCCTGCTACTATTGGTAGAATGACCCTGCTACTATTGGTAGTATGACCCTGCTACTATTGGTAGAATGACCCTGCTACTATTGGTAGAATGACCCTGCTACTATTGGTAGAATGACCCTGCTACTATTGGTAGAATGACCCTGCTACTATTGGTAGAATGACCCTGCTACTGTTGGTAGAATGACCCTGCTACTATTGGTAGAATGACCCTGCTACTATTGGTAGAATGACCCTGCTACTATTGGTAGAATGACCCTGCTACTATTGGTAGAATGACCCTGCTACTATTGGCAGAATGACCCTGCTACTATTGGTAGAATGACCCTGCTACTATTGGTAGAATGACCCTGCTTCTATTGGTAGAATGACCCTGCTACTGTTGGTAGAATGACCCTGCTACTATTGGTAGAATGACCCTGCTACTATTGGTAGAATGACCCTGCTACTATTGGTAGAATGACCCTGCTACTATTGGCAGAATGACCATGCTACTATTGGTAGAATGACCCTGCTACTATTGGTAGAATGACCCTGCTACTATTGGTTGAATTACCCTGCTACTATTGGCAGAATGACCCTGCTACTATTGGTAGAATGACCCTGCTACTATTGGTAGAATGACTCTGCTACTATTGGTAGAATGACCCTGCTACTATTGGCAGAATGACCCTGCTACTATTGCTAGAATGACTCTGCTAGTATTGGTAGAATGACCCTGCTACTATTGCTAGAATGACTCTGCTAGTATTGGTAGAATGACCCTGCTACTATTTGCAGAATGACCCTGCTACTATTGGTAGAATGACCCTGCTACTATTGGTAGAATGACCCTGCTACTATTGGTAGAATGACCCTGCTACTATTGGCAGAATGACCCTGCTACTATTGGCAGAATGACCATGCTACTATTGCTAGAATGACTCTGCTACTATTGGTAGAATGACCCTGCTACTATTGGCAGAATGACCCTGCTACTATTGGTAGAATGACCCTGCTACTATTGGTAGAATGACCCTGCTACTATTGGTAGAATGACCCTGCTACTATTGGTAGAATGACCCTGCTACTATTGGTAGAATGACCCTGCTACTATTGGTAGAATGACCCTGCTACTATTGGTAGAATGACCCTGCTACTATTGGTAGAATGACCCTGCTACTATTGGTAGAATGACTCTGCTACTATTGGTAGAATGACCCTGCTACTATTGGTAGAATGACCCTGCTACTATTGGTAGAATGACCCTGCTACTATTGGTAGAATGACCCTGCTACTATTGGTAGAATGACCCTGCTACTATTGGCAGAATGACCCTGCTACTATTGGTAGAATGACCCTGCTACTATTGGTAGAATGACCCTGCTACTATTGGTAGAATGACCCTGCTACTGTTGGTAGAATGACCCTGCTACTATTGGTAGAATGACCCTGCTACTATTGGTAGAATGACCCTGCTACTATTGGTAGAATGACCCTGCTACTATTGGCAGAATGACCATGCTACTATTGGTAGAATGACCCTGCTACTATTGGTAGAATGACCCTGCTACTATTGGTTGAATGACCCTGCTACTATTGGCAGAATGACCCTGCTACTATTGGTAGAATGACCCTGCTACTATTGGTAGAATGACTCTGCTACTATTGGTAGAATGACCCTGCTACTATTGGCAGAATGACCATGCTACTATTGCTAGAATGACTCTGCTAGTATTGGTAGAATGACCCTGCTACTATTTGCAGAATGACCCTGCTACTATTGGTAGAATGACCCTGCTACTATTGGTAGAATGACCCTGCTACTATTGGTAGAATGACCCTGCTACTATTGGCAGAATGACCCTGCTACTATTGGCAGAATGACCATGCTACTATTGCTAGAATGACTCTGCTACTATTGGTAGAATGACCCTGCTACTATTGGCAGAATGACCCTGCTACTATTGGTAGAATGACCCTGCTACTATTGGTAGAATGACCCTGCTACTATTGGTAGAATGACCCTGCTACTATTGGTAGAATGACCCTGCTACTATTGGTAGAATTACCCTGCTACTATTGGCATAATGACCCTGCTACTATTGGCAGAATGACCCTGCTACTATTGATAGAATGACCCTGCTACTATTGGTAGAATGACCCTGCTACTATTGGTAGAATGACCCTGCTACTATTGGTAGAATGACTCTGCTACTATTGGTAGAATGACCCTGCTACTATTGGTAGAATGACCCTGCTACTATTGATAGAATGACCCTGCTACTATTGGTAGAAATACCCTGCTACTATTGGCAGAATGACCCTGCTATTGGTAGAATGACCCTGCTACTATTGGTAGAATTACCCTGCTACTATTGGTAGAATGACCCTGCTACTATTGGTAGAATGACCCTGCTACTATTGGCAGAATGACCCTGCTACTATTGGTAGAATGACCCTGCTACTATTGGTAGAATGACCCTGCTACTATTGGTAGAATGACCCTGCTACTGTTGGTAGAATGACCCTGCTACTACTGGTAGAATGACCCTGCTACTATTGGTAGAATGACCCTGCTACTATTGGTAGAATGACCCTGCTACTATTGGCAGAATGACCCTGCTACTATTGGTAGAATGACCCTGCTACTATTGGTAGAATGACCCTGCTACTATTGGTAGAATGACCCTGCTACTATTGGTAGAATTACCCTGCTACTATTGGCAGAGTGACCCTGCTACTATTGGTAGAATGACCATGCTATTATTGGTAGAATGACTCTGCTACTATTGGTAGAATGACCCTGCTACTATTGGTAGAATGACCCTGCTACTATTGGTAGAATGACGCTGCTACTATTGGTAGAATGACCCTGCTACTATTGGTAGAATGACCCTGCTACTATTGGTAGAATGACCCTGCTACTATTGGTAGAATGACCCTGCTACTATTGGTAGAATGACCCTGCTACTATTGGTAGAATGACCCTGCTACTATTGGTAGAATGACCCTGCTACTATTGGTAGAATGACCCTGCTACTATTGGTAGAATGACCCTGCTACTATTGGTAGAATGACCCTGCTACTATTGGTAGAATGACCCTGCTACTATTGGTAGAATGACCCTGCTACTATTGGTAGAATGACCCTGCTACTATTGGTAGAATGACCCTGCTACTATTGGCAGAATGACCCGCTACTATTGGTAGAATGACCCTGCTACTATTGGTAGAATGACCCTGCTACTATTGGTAGAATTACCCTGCTACTATTGGCAGAATGACCCTGCTACTATTGATAGAATGACCCTGCTACTATTGGTAGAATAACCCTGCTACTATTGGTAGAATGACCCTGCTACTATTGGTAGAATGACCCTGCTACTATTGGTAGAATGACCCTGCTACTATTGGTAGAATGACCCTGCTACTATTGGCAGAATGACCCTGCTACTATTGGTAGAATGACCCTGCTACTATTGGTAGAATGACCCTGCTACTATTGGTAGAATGACCCTGCTACTATTGGTAGAATGACCCTGCTACTATTGGTAGAATGACCCTGCTACTATTGGTAGAATTACCCTGCTACTATTGGTAGAATGACCCTGCTACTATTGGCAGAATGACCCTGCTACTATTGGTAGAATGACCCTGCTACTATTGGTAGAATGACCCTGCTACTATTGGTAGAATGACCCTGCTACTATTGGTGGAATGACCCTGCTACTATTGGTAGAATGACCCTGCTACTATTGGTAGAATGACCCTGCTACTATTGATAGAATGACCCTGCTACTATTGGTAGAATGACCCTGCTACTATTGGTAGAATGACCCTGCTACTATTGGTAGAATGACCCTGCTACTATTGGTAGAATGACCCTGCTACTATTGGTAGAATGACCCTGCTACTATTGGTAGAATGACCCTGCTACTATTGGTAGAATGACCCTGCTACTATTGGTAGAATGACCCTGCTACTATTGGTAGAATGACCCTGCTACTATTGGTAGAATGACCCTGCTACTATTGGTAGAATGACCCTGATACTATTGGTAGAATGACTGCTACTATTGGTAGAATGACCCTGCTACTATTGGTAGAATGACCCTGCTACTATTGGTAGAATGACCCTGCTACTATTGGTAGAATGACCCTGCTACTATTGGTAGAATGACCCTGCTACTATTGGTAGAATGACCCTGCTACTATTGGTAGAATGACCCTGCTACTATTGGTAGAATGACCCTGCTACTATTGGTAGAATGACCCTGCTACTATTGATAGAATGACGCTGCTACTATTGGTAGAATGACCCTGCTATTGGTAGAATGACCCTGCTACTATTGGTAGAATTACCCTGCTACTATTGGTAGAATGACCCTGCTACTATTGGTAGAATGACCCTGCTACTATTGGCAGAATGACCCTGCTACTATTGGTAGAATGACCCTGCTACTATTGGTAGAATGACCCTGCTACTATTGGTAGAATGACCCTGCTACTGTTGGTAGAATGACCCTGCTACTACTGGTAGAATGACCCTGCTACTATTGGTAGAATGACCCTGCTACTATTGGTAGAATGACCCTGCTACTATTGGCAGAATGACCCTGCTACTATTGGTAGAATGACCCTGCTACTATTGGTAGAATGACCCTGCTACTATTGGTAGAATGACCCTGCTACTATTGGTAGAATTACCCTGCTACTATTGGCAGAATGACCCTGCTACTATTGGCAGAATGACCCTGCTACTATTGGTAGAATGACCCTGCTACTATTGGTAGAATGACGCTGCTACTATTGGTAGAATGACCCTGCTACTATTGGTAGAATGACCCTGCTACTATTGGTAGAATGACCCTGCTACTATTGGTAGAATGACCCTGCTACTATTGGTAGAATTACCCTGCTACTATTGGTAGAATGACCCTGCTACTATTGGTAGAATGACCCTGCTACTATTGGTAGAATGACCCTGCTACTATTGGTAGAATGACCCTGCTACTATTGGTAGAATGACCCTGCTACTATTGGTAGAATGACCCTGCTACTATTGGTAGAATGACCCTGCTACTATTGGCAGAATGACCCGCTACTATTGGTAGAATGACCCTGCTACTATTGGTAGAATGACCCTGCTACTATTGGTAGAATTACCCTGCTACTATTGGTAGAATTACCCTGCTACTATTGGCAGAATGACCCTGCTACTATTGATAGAATGACCCTGCTACTATTGGTAGAATAACCCTGCTACTATTGGTAGAATGACCCTGCTACTATTGGTAGAATGACCCTGCTACTATTGGTAGAATGACCCTGCTACTATTGGTAGAATGACCCTGCTACTATTGGCAGAATGACCCTGCTACTATTGGTAGAATGACCCTGCTACTATTGGTAGAATGACCCTGCTACTATTGGTAGAATTACCCTGCTACTATTGGTAGAATTACCCTGCTACTATTGGCAGAATGACCCTGCTACTATTGGTAGAATGACCCTGCTACTATTGGTAGAATGACCCTGCTACTATTGGTAGAATGACCCTGCTACTATTGTTGGAATGACCCTGCTACTATTGGTAGAATGACCCTGCTACTATTGGTAGAATGACCCTGCTACTATTGATAGAATGACCCTGCTACTATTGGTAGAATGACCCTGCTACTATTGGTAGAATGACCCTGCTACTATTGGTAGAATGACCCTGCTACTATTGGTAGAATTACCCTGCTACTATTGGTAGAATGACCCTGATACTATTGGTAGAATGACTGCTACTATTGGTAGAATGACCCTGCTACTATTGGTAGAATGACCCTGCTACTATTGGTAGAATGACCCTGCTACTATTGGTAGAATGACCCTGCTACTATTGGTAGAATGACCCTGCTACTATTGGTAGAATGACCCTGCTACTATTGGTAGAATGACCCTGCTACTATTGGTAGAATGACCCTGCTACTATTGGCAGAATGACCCGCTACTATTGGTAGAATGACCCTGCTACTATTGGTAGAATGACCCTGCTACTATTGGTAGAATTACCCTGCTACTATTGGTAGAATTACCCTGCTACTATTGGTAGAATTACCCTGCTACTATTGGTAGAATGACCCTGATACTATTGGTAGAATGACTGCTACTATTGGTAGAATGACCCTGCTACTATTGGTAGAATGACCCTGCTACTATTGGTAGAATGACCCTGCTACTATTGGTAGAATGACCCTGCTACTATTGGTAGAATGACCCTGCTACTATTGGTAGAATGACCCTGCTACTATTGGTAGAATGACCCTGCTACTATTGGTAGAATGACCCTGCTACTATTGGCAGAATGACCCGCTACTATTGGTAGAATGACCCTGCTACTATTGGTAGAATGACCCTGCTACTATTGGTAGAATTACCCTGCTACTATTGGTAGAATTACCCTGCTACTATTGGCAGAATGACCCTGCTACTATTGATAGAATGACCCTGCTACTATTGGTAGAATAACCCTGCTACTATTGGTAGAATGACCCTGCTACTATTGGTAGAATGACCCTGCTACTATTGGTAGAATGACCCTGCTACTATTGGTAGAATGACCCTGCTACTATTGGTAGAATGACCCTGCTACTATTGGTAGAATTACCCTGCTACTATTGGTAGAATTACCCTGCTACTATTGGCAGAATGACCCTGCTACTATTGGTAGAATGACCCTGCTACTATTGGTAGAATGACCCTGCTACTATTGGTAGAATGACCCTGCTACTATTGTTGGAATGACCCTGCTACTATTGGTAGAATGACCCTGCTACTATTGGTAGAATGACCCTGCTACTATTGATAGAATGACCCTGCTACTATTGGTAGAATGACCCTGCTACTATTGGTAGAATGACCCTGCTACTATTGGTAGAATGACCCTGCTACTATTGGTAGAATGACCCTGCTACTATTGGTAGAATGACCCTGCTACTATTGGTAGAATGACCCTGCTACTATTGGTAGAATGACCCTGCTACTATTGGTAGAATGACCATGCTACTATTGGTAGAATGACGCTGCTACTATTGGTAGAATGACCCTGCTACTATTGGTAGAATGACCCTGCTACTATTGGTAGAATTACCCTGCTACTATTGGTAGAATGACCCTGCTACTATTGGTAGAATTACCCTGCTACTATTGGTAGAATGACCCTGCTACTATTGGTAGAATGACCCTGCTACTATTGGTAGAATGACCCTGCTACTATTGGTAGAATGACCCTGCTACTATTGGTAGAATGACCCTGCTACTATTGGTAGAATGACCCTGCTACTATTGGTAGAATGACCCTGTTACTATTGGTAGAATGACCCTGCTACTATTGGTAGAATGACCCTGCTACTATTGGCAGAATGACCCTGCTACTATTGGTAGAATGACCCTGCTACTATTGGTAGAATGACCCTGCTACTATTGGTAGAATTACCCTGCTACTATTGGTAGAATTACCCTGCTACTATTGGCAGAATGACCCTGCTACTATTGATAGAATGACCCTGCTACTATTGGTAGAATAACCCTGCTACTATTGGTAGAATGACCCTGCTACTATTGGTAGAATGACCCTGCTACTATTGGTAGAATGACCCTGCTACTATTGGTAGAATGACCCTGCTACTATTGGTAGAATAACCCTGCTACTATTGGTAGAATAACCCTGCTACTATTGGTAGAATGACCCTGCTACTATTGGTAGAATGACCCTGCTACTATTGGTAGAATGACCCTGCTACTATTGGTAGAATTACCCTGCTACTATTCGTAGAATTACCCTGCTACTATTGGCAGAATGACCCTGCTACTATTGATAGAATGACCCTGCTACTATTGGTAGAATAACCCTGCTACTATTGGTAGAATGACCCTGCTACTATTGGTAGAATGACCCTGCTACTATT
The DNA here is from genome assembly GCF_029448725.1 of Salvelinus fontinalis. NCBI lineage: Eukaryota > Metazoa > Chordata > Actinopteri > Salmoniformes > Salmonidae > Salvelinus > Salvelinus fontinalis. Next base: position 7,846 of record NW_026602443.1, on the reverse strand, counting down.
GGTAGAATGACCCTGCTACTATTGGTAGAATGACCCTGCTACTATTGGTAGAATAACCCTGCTACTATTGGTAGAATAACCCTGCTACTATTGGTAGAATGACCCTGCTACTATTGGTAGAATGACCCTGCTAATATTGGTAGAATGACCCTGCTACTATTGGTAGAATGACCCTGCTACTATTGATAGAATGACCCTGCTACTATTGATAGAATGACCCTGCTACTATTGGTAGAATGACCCTGCTACTATTGATAGAATGACCCTGCTACTATTGGTAGAATGACCCTGCTACTATTGGTAGAATTACCCTGCTACTATTGGCAGAATGACCCTGCTACTATTGGTAGAATGACCATGCTACTATTGGTAGAATGACTCTGCTACTATTGGTAGAATGACCCTGCTACTATTGGCAGAATGACCATGCTACTATTGCTAGAATGACTCTGCTACTATTGGTAGAATGACCCTGCTACTATTGGCAGAATGACCCTGCTACTATTGGTAGAATGACCCTGCTACTATTGGTAGAATGACCCTGCTACTATTGGTAGAATGACCCTGCTACTATTGGTAGAATGACCCTGCTACTATTGGTAGAATGACCCTGCTACTATTGGTAGAATGACCCTGCTACTATTGGTAGAATGACCCTGCTACTATTGGCAGAATGACCCTGCTACTATTGGTTGAATTACCCTGCTACTATTGGTAGAATGACCCTGCTACTATTGGTAGAATGACCCTGCTACTATTGGTAGAATGACCCTGCTACTATTGCTAGAATGACCCTGCTACTATTGCTAGAATGACTATACTTTGTCTAATTCTATTGATCGACGATGAAAATATAGACGCCTGCCACTTCATGGGACTGAATTGTCATTATTTCCAGAATGTCGCCACCCTGTGGATATTTATTTGAGCACTATTCTCAGGAACAAAATAACAAAAGCATTATAACAAGCAAAGGTCATGGTATTTGACTCCTAAAAGCCTTGTATATTTAAACCACCTTTGATTATTAGTAATTCATTGCAATAGTAATAGTATCAACAATATAAAGTATATTAATTATGAAAATAATCATTACAACTTATTGTTTTCTTTTCAGTTTACATGTCACGCCCTGACCTTAGTATTCTTTGTTTTCTTTATTATTTTGGTTAGGTCAGGATGTGATGAGGGTGGTATGTGTGTTTTTGTCTTGTCTAGGGTTTTTTGTATGTCTAGATGTGTGTGTCTAGTCTAGACATACAGTGGGGCAAAAAAAGTATTTAGTCAGCCACCAATTGTGCAAGTTCTCCCACTTAAAAAGATGAGAGTGGCCTGTAATCTTCATCATAGGTACACTTCAACTATGACAGACAAAATGAGAAAAAAAATCCCGAAAATTACATTGTAGGATTTTTAATTAATTTGCAAATTATGGTGGAAAATAAGTATTTGGTCACCTACAAACAAGCAAGATTTCTGGCTCTCACAGACCTGTAACTTCTTCTTTAAAACCTCTTTGGGCTGCAGGGGCAGTATTGAGTAGCCTGGATTAAAGGTGCCCATTTCAAACGGCCTCGTACTCAATTCTTGCTCGTACAATATGCATATTATTATTACTATTGGATAGAAAACACTCTCTAGTTTCTAAAACCGTTTGAATTATATCTGTGAGTAAAACAGAACTCATTTTGCAGCAAACTTCCTGACAGGAAGTGGAAAATCTGAAATCGATGCTCTGTTCTAGGGCCTGCCTATAAATGTCCTTGATATTTATTAGTATACATGCACTTCATACGTCTTCCACTAGATGTCGACAGGCAGTGAGAGAAGAAATGGAGTGTATAACTTGATCTGGGGTCGAATAAAAGCTCTTGGTATGACGTGTCACCAGTTTCCTGTTTTCTGGAGCGCGCGAGAAGGGACCTGGTATTGCCTTCTGAAAAGCTGTCATTATAGACGACTAATATCTCCGGCTTTGATTTTATTTGATACATGTGACAATATCATCGTAAAGTTTTTTCAATATAGTTTTATTAGATTATTAAAACATTTTCGGGACGTTAGGCGTGTTGCGTTGTGGAGTTCAGTGAGGAGAGCTTTGCGCCACTTTGCTAGCTTTCCGTGCTAATTGACTGGAGAAGAGGACATTCTAAATCCAAACAACGATTGTTCTGGACAAAGGACCCCTTGTACAACATTCTGATGGAAGATCATCAAAAGTAGGACCCATTTTATGATGCTATTTTCATATATCTGTCGAACATGTTGTACTAGTAGTTTGCGCCCAGATTTTGGGCACGCTCTCGCTATAACTAAGCTGGATGTCGTAATGAAGTTATTTTTAGAATTTTAACACAGCGATTGCATTAAGAACTAGTGTATCTATCATTTCCTATACAACATGTATTTTTTAGTAATGTTTATGAATAGTTATTTGGTCAGAATATGTGGGTGTCAGAAAAATATCCGGACGTTGTGGGAAAAAGATGCTACGTTAGCACAATGTATTTCAGCTCTAAATATGCACATTTTCGAACACAACATAAGTGTATGTATAACCTGATGTTATAGGACTGTCATCTGATGAAGCATATCAAGGTTAGTCAAAAATTATATATCTTTTACTGGTTTGCGACGACTGTTGATAAACGTAGCTGGTAAATTCTCTCTGGCTATCTACTCTGATTTCAGAGCACTCTCATCTGACAACTGATGAATTTATGAACGCTCAAAACCTGTTGAATATGGCCGGTGTCAGTAAACGTTGCCAAAAAAGCGTAATTAAATTGCTGCCAGCAGCACAGTTGCAGTCACCAACGCTCTGGATAACATAAAAACAGCCTAACCAGCTCTGCCAGGGTAAGTAAAATGGTCAGTGAGCTGTTTTCTAATTTGTGTCTGGAAGTAGCTAGCAAGCTAGCCAACATTAGCCAGTTATCTTGGGTGCTTGACTGCTGTTGTTATGTCAGTTATAACCACAACCACCAAGTCATTATAACCACCGGGTCATTATAACCACCAGGTCATTATTACCACCAGGTCATTATAACCACCATGTCATTATAACCACCAGGTCATTATTACCACCAGGTCATTGTAACCACCAGGTCATTATTACCAACAGGTCATTATAACCACCAGGTCATTATAACCACCAGGTCATTATAACCACACACACCTGGTCAATATTACCACCAGGTCATTATAACCACCAGGTCATTATTACCACCAGGTCATTATAACCACCAGGTCATTATAACCACCAGGTCATTATTACCAACAGGTCATTATAACCACCAGGTCATTATAACCACCAGGTCATTATAACCACCAGGTCATTATGACCACCAGGTCAATATAACCACACCCACCAGGTCATTATTACCACCCTGTTATTATAACCACCAGGTCATTATAACAACCACGTCATTATTACCACCAGGTCATTATAACCACCAGGTCATTATTACCACCAGGTCATTATTACCACCAGGTCATTATAACAACCAGGTCATTATAACCACACCCACCAGGTCATTATTACCACCAGGTCATTATAACCACCAGGTCATTATAACCACCAGGTCATTATAACCACCAGGTCATTATAACAACCAGGTCATTATTACCACCAGGTCATTATAACCACCAGGTCATTATAACCAACAGGTCATTATAACCACACCCACCAGGTCATTATTACCACCAGGTCATTATTAACACCAGGTCATTATAACCACCAGGTCATTATTACCACCAGGTCATTATAACCACCAGGTCATTATAACCACACCAACCAGGTCATTATAACCACCAGGTCATTATAAAAACACCAACAAGATCATTATAACCACCAGGTCATTATAACCACCAGGTCATTATAACCACCAGTTCATTATTACCTCCAGGTCATTATAACCACCAGGTCATTATAACCACCAGGTCATTATAAGCACCAGGTCATTATTACCACCAGGTCATTATAACCACCAGGTCATTATAACCACCAGGTCATTAAAGCCACCAGGTCATTATAACCACCAGGTCATTATAACCACACCAACCAGGTCATTATAACCACCAGGTCATTATAACCACCAGGTCATTATTACCACCAGGTCATTATAACCACCAGGTCATTATAACCACCAGGTCATTATAACCACCAGGTCATTATTACCACCAGGTCATTATAACCACCAGGTCATTATTACCACCAGGTCATTATAACCACCAGGTCATTATAACCACCAGGTCTTTATAACCACCAGGTCATTATAACCACCAGGTCATTATAACCACACCAACCAGGTCATTATAACCACCAGGTCATTATAACCACCAGGTCATTATTACCACCAGGTCATTATAACCACCAGGTCATTATTACCACCAGGTCATTATAACCACCAGGTCATTATAACCACACCAACCAGGTCATTATAACCACCAGGTCATTATAACCACCAGGTCATTATTACCACCAGGTCATTATAACCACCAGGTCATTATTACCACCTGGTCATTGTAACCACCAGGTCATTATAACCACCAGGTCATTATTACCACCAGGTCATTATAACCACCAGGTCATTATAACCACACCAACCAGGTCATTATAACCACCAGGTCATTATAACCACCAGGTCATTATTACCACCAGGTCATTATAACCACCAGGTCATTATTACCACCTGGTCATTGTAACCACCAGGTCATTATAACCACCAGGTCATTATTACCACCAGGTCATTATTACCACCAGGTCATTATAACCACCAGGTCATTATAACCACCAGGTCATTATAACCACCATGTCATTATAACCACCAGGTCATTATAACCACCAGGTCATTATTACCACCAGGTCATTATAACCACCAGGTCATTATTACCACCAGGTCATTATTACCGCCAGATCATTATAACCACCAGGTCATTATAACCACCAGGTCATTATTACCACCAGGTCATTATAACCACATCCACCAGATCATTATTACCACCAGGTCATTATTACCACCAGGTCATTATAACCACCAGGTCATTATAACCACCAGGTCATTATAACCATCAGGTCATTATAACCACCAGGTCATTATAACAACCAGGTCATTATAAAAACACCAACAAGATCATTATAACCACCAGGTCATTATTACCACCAGGTCATTATTACCACCAGGTCATTATAACCACCAGGTCATTATTACCACCAGGTCATTATAACCACCAGGTCATTATAACCACCAGGTCATTATAACCACCTGGTCATTATAACCACCAGGTCATTATTACCACCAGGTCATTATAACCACCAGGTCATTATTACCACCAGGTCATTATTACCACCATGTCATTATAACCACCAGGTCATTGTAACCACCATGTCATTATAACCAACAAGTCATTATAACCACCATGTCATTATAACCTCCAGGTCATTATAACCACCAGGTCATTATAACCACACCCACCAGGTCATTATTACCACCAGGTCATTATAACCACCAGGTCATTATAACCACCAGGTCATTATAACCACCAGGTCATTATAACCACCATGTCATTATAACCACCAGGTTATTATTACCACCAGGTCATTATTACCACCAGGTCATTATAACCACCAGGTCATTATTACCACCTGGTCATTATAACCACCAGGTCATTATAACCACCAGGTCATTATAACCAACCGGTCATTATTACCACCAGGTCATTATAACCACCAGGTCATTATAACCACCAGGTCATTATAACCACCAGGTCATTATTACCACCAAGTCTATATACCACCAGGTCATTATAACCTCCAGGTCATTTTTACCACCAGTTCAGTATAACCACCAGGTCATTATAACCACCAGGTCATTATAACCACCAGGTCATTATAACCACCAGGTCATTATTACCACCAGGTCATTATTACCACCAGGTCATTATAACCACCAGGTCATTATAACCACCAGGTCATTATTACCACCAAGTCTATATACCACCATGTCATTATAACCACCAGGTCATTATAACCCCCAGGTCATTATTACCATCATGTCATTATCACCACCAGGTAATTATAACCACAAGGTCATTATAACAACCAGGTCATTTTAACCACCAGGTCGTTATAACCACCAGGTTATTATAACCACCAGGTCATTGTTACCACCAGGTCATTATTACCACCAAGTCTATATACCACCAGGTCATTATAACCACCAGGTCATTATAACCACATCCACCAGGTCATTATAACCACCAGGTCATTTTAACCACCAGGTCATTATAACCACCAGGTCATTTTAACCACCAGGTCGTTATAACCACCAGGTCATTATTACCACCAAGTCTATATACCACCAGGTCATTATAACCACCAGGTCATTATAACCACCAGGTCATTTTAACCACCAGGTCGTTATAAGCACCAGGTCATTATAACCACCAGGTTATTATAACCACCAGGTCATTATAACCACCAGGTCATTGTTACCACCAGGTCGTTATAACCACCAGGTTATTATAACCACCAGGTCATTATAACCACCAGGTCATTATAACCACCATGTCATTATAACCACCAGGTTATTATTACCACCAGGTCATTATAACCACCAGGTCATTATTACCACCAGGTCATTATAACCACCAGGTCATTATTACCACCTGGTCATTATAACCACCAGGTCATTATAACCACCAGGTCATTATAACCACCAGGTCATTATTACCACCAGGTCATTATAACCACCAGGTCATTATAACCACCAGGTCATTATTACCACCAAGTCTATATACCACCAGGTCATTATAACCACCAGGTCATTATTACCACCAGGTCATTATTACCACCAGGTCATTATAACCACCAGGTCATTATAACCACCAGGTCATTATTACCACCAAGTATATATACCACCATGTCATTATAACCACCAGGTCATTATAACCCCCAGGTCATTGTTACCACCAGGTCATTATTACCACCAAGTCTATATACCACCAGGTCATTATTACCACCAGGTCATTATAACCACCAGGTCATTATTACCACCAAATCATTATAACCACCAGGTCATTATAACCACCAGGTCATTATAACCACCAGGTCATTGTTACCACCAGGTCATTATTACCACCAAGTCTATATACCACCAGGTCATTATAACCACCAGGTCATTATTACCACCAGGTCATTATAACCACCAGGTCATTATAACCACCAGGTCAATATAACCACCAGGTCATTATAACCACCAGGTCATTATAACCACCAGGTCATTATAACCACCAGGTCATTATAACCACCAGGTCATTATAACCACCAGGTCATTATAACCACCAGGTCATTATAACAACACCCACCAGGTCATTATAACCACCAGGTCATTATTACCACCAGGTCATTATTACCACCAGGTCATTATTATCACCAGGTCATTATTACCACCAGGTCATTATAACCACCAGGTCATTATAACCATCAGGTCATTATAACCACCAGGTCATTATAACCACAAGGTTATTATAACCATCAGGTCATTATTACCACCAGGTCATTATAACCACACCCACCAGGTCATTCTAACCACCAAGTCATTATTACCACCAGGTCATTATAACAACCAGGTCATTATAACCACACCCACCAGGTCATTATTACCACCAGGTCATTATTACCACCAGGTCATTATAACCACCAGGTCATTATAACCATCAGGTCATTATAACCACCAGGTTATTATAACCATCAGGTCATTATAACCACCAGGTCATTATAACCACATCCACCAGGTTAGGGTTAGGGTTAGGGTTAGGGTTAGGGTTAGGGTTAGGGTTAGGG
>NW_026602442.1:0-17645 GCF_029448725.1 Salvelinus fontinalis | reverse complement strand
TGCAGCGCTGCGTTGGCCAGTCTCAGGTGTCTTGTCTCCCCTCCTGCAGCGCTGCATTAGCCAGTCTGAGGTGTCTCCCCCCTTCCTGCAGTGCTGCGTTGGCCAGTCTCAGGTGTCTCTTCTCCCCTCATGCAGCGCTGCATTAGCCAGTCTGAGGTGCTCCCTGAGTTCCCTGATCTCCAGCTCACTGCGACCCTTCATCCCAATCAGCTCCACATACCCCTCCTTGAAGCGGTCACACAAACTCTGCTTCTCCTAGAGGGGGGTCATAGACCAACACAGAGGAGACCAGTAGAGTGACATTTCTTATCCATATTCTGTTGTGTGTGTGTGTGTGTGTGTGTGTGTGTGTATGTAAGCACGTATGGTGGTTGAATGGTTGGTCTGGAGTGGAACAGTAGAAACGACATACAAGTACCTTAGGACAAGATGATGAGGGACATTTGACTAAAGATTAGTATTTGTGTTTATGGTGGGCTATCAGGATTTTGTAAGGGTTGATCATGTGGATACAGAATATACCAGTAGTACCTTAGTTAGAGACTGCACTTCATTCCTTAGACAGCCAATCTCTTTTTGTAGGTACTCGGCCTCAATCTCCTTTGCTCGTAGCAGCATCTGGAGGGCAACACAGATACATCGGTTTAGTATTTTTGGTCATTTTTAGTGATGCAATACTCATCAATATGAAGATTATTCCACAATTCTTTCACCAGTATCGTGTCAATGAATGAATAGTTCACTGATGTCACTGATGACCAGTACTAGTTGTTCTACATGGTTATTTTTAGGACGCCAGCAGCACGTCATTGAGGCAGGTTTTTCAGGATTTTGAATGAATCTGGTCCAGCCAATAGATGGCAGCATCTGGAGGACAACATTACAACATGACCAATAACCAATGGCCGACACAAATCTACACACCAATCAATAGAGCAACTCCGATGTAAGCCTTGCTTCCAATCAGACCTAGTTTCAAATACTAATTCAGGAATTTCCATTACTTTTCAATACACTTCAAAACAAGTATTCAGATCATCTTTATTTGAAAAAACAAGCAGTTGAATGTTGAAATGTGTTTGGAAATACTCAAATACATTCCAATGCATAATGCATTTAACCCAAGTATTTGAAATATGTATTTGAAAATACTTTCAAATACAATTTGGTCGATTATTTGTTTTTTACAAATAACCATTAAAATACTCATAGAAATACTTGTTTTAGGCTGTGAATTTGAAAATAGTCATACACAGAAGAAGGCATTTAAATAACAAATGGTCAAATACAACATGTACTTGAATCCGGTTCTGCTTCCAATACAACTAATCAGAATGTCAAACTTTATTCTTACTTCCAATTCCGAGGGACTGCGCTCACAGTTGCCAGGGGAGACATTTCCTGACCTCTGACCTGTGATGAAGTGGCGCATGCGGCTGATCTCCTCAGTCAGACGAGCCTGCAGTTCCTGAGACAAACATGAAGAATAAATAAAAATACTTATTACTATTGCACTGTATGACAGTATGGTATATTGCTTAAATTGATAATTAGAAAATTCATTAAGATAATTAATTTGTTGTTAATTAGTTTCATGACAGACTGCTCGCTCTCACTCTTTCTCTCTCTGCACTCTTTCTTTCTGCTCTTTCTCTCTGCTCTCTCTCCCCCTCTTTCTTTCTCTGCTCTTTCTTTCTCCCTCTCCTCTCTCTCTGCTCTCTTTCTCTCTGCTCTCTCTCCATCTCCCTGCTCTCTGACCTGGTTCTCTCTGCGGAGCTGTTCCATCTCTCTGTCCTTCCAGCTCAGCTCTGTTTCCCTAACTCCTCTCTGCTCGGCCCGGTTCAGCTCCAGGCACTTCTGGGAATATCTCTCTGACAGAACGTCCAACTCACTGTGGAGGGCAATCGCCTGGGGCCTGTAGAGAACCAAGAACACATGTTTAACACACATGCATGTGGGCATGCCCGCACAGATGCATGAATGCACAACCACACTGATACATAAGCAGAGGGTGGATAGCTATCCCATTAGAGAAAACTTTCTCTTCACATTCTTTTGGTGCCTTTCACTTTGATGTCTGGCTAAAGAGAATGGATCTCACGTCTGTCCTCTGTATGTAGTATCCATATGGCCACCCCCTTCAGTCATCCTTCTGGCTTTCTCCACCTCCCTCTCCAGCTCCTCCCTGTGAGCCTCCTTCAGGGCCTCAACTGCTATAGAGCACAGAAGTGGCATAACATGACAAGGAAAAGAGAAAACATTGAAATGAAGAGGGGAAGGACAGGACACAGGAGGGTAGGCAATCTGTTCCATAACAAAATATGTTTTGTGACATCATCCCTAGAAAAAGTGTAATTATTCACATAACACTTTACATGATATTACACAGTACTGCCAACAGGTCTCTCCTTCCCACCTTGTGCCGTGGCCTGGCTCTCCTCCTGCAGCAGTCTCTCTCTCTGTCTCTGCAGCTCTTGGACCTCGCTGGCTTGGCTCTCCTGGAGCTCCATCAGGGCCCTGCGGTGGGTCGCCTCCATGGCCTCCAGACGCTGGCCGCAGGGGGCCCAGGGTCCACACAGACTGTCCACCTCCACCTCCATCCCCATCTCCACACGCTCCTTACGCAGACACTCCACCTGCTGCCTGAGTGATAGCGCCTGAGAGAGAGGGAGAGGAGGGGGGTCAAGAGGGGGATAGAGAGGGGAGGAAGTTAGGGGAGAGATAGAAAGAAAGAGGGAGCGGGAAAAGGAAAGGGAAGAGGGTTGAGAGAGAGAGATGGAGAGAGAAAATAGTGGGAAAGAGGTGAGAAGAAAGTGGAAGTGTGAGACAGAGAGAGAGAGACAGAGAGACAGAGAGACAGAGAGAGAGAGAGAGAGAGAGAGAGAGAGAGAGAGAGAGAAGGACATGTGAGAAGGGTGAGGAAAGATTCCCTAAATGATTCATTATGTATATTGAAAACATCCTCTCTGTTTCTATAATACCTTTACAAGACAGTTCTAAACGTTATGATTATTAAATGTTAAACACTCAAATGAACAAATAACTGTTTTACATTTAGGATTTTGAGTGGAAAATAATTCTCACACTACCTCCCTCTGTAGGGCCGTTGCAATGTTCGTCTGAATCGTCTGATTAGGAATCGTCTGATTGGTCTGATTAGTCTGTGCACCAATCAGAGACAGCGCGCTCATCTCCCTGAATGTTAGACTCTCGAACTCCACCCACTTATTGTTGACGTCCACGTCCATGGTGTGAGTGACAGGTACAGGTACGCTGGCTTTCTTCAGATCCAGAGAGTCCCATCTGCTACCCATCTCTCTGAAGGGGATCCCCTCCTCAAACCATCTGTTCCTCTCCTCCAATCGCTTGGCTTGCTCTCTGTCCCAGCCCTCTCCTGCCTCTCTCTGACTGTCTGATGACATGTTGGGGGAGGTGTCATCTAGATCCGGGGCCAAAGAGTCCATTTGACAAAGGTTGGAGGTGGAGTTAGTGGTTTGAGGGTCGGAGTCTTCACAGGTGAGCACAGAGGGAGGCTGGCGAGACGTCACAGGCTGAGCGTTTTCTCTTTCACTGTCTGACCGTCTGTGATATAATAATGGGGACCATAGGAAAAGTGTTTCAGATATAGTTACATAGTCACATTTTTTACTCTTGTATATTATTACATTTGTCTAATTGTCTTCTTGCTGCCTCCAATTCCATTCATTATGTCTTAAAGTAATTATGTGCATTTCTGTTGTGATTATAGGCCACAACAGTCTAAGTGCAGGACTTTGTCTGCGTCTGAAATGGTACCCTATTCTATTCCCTGTGATGTGCATTAATTCGTTTGGACCAGGACTAATAGGAGCTTTGATCCAAAGTAGTGCAGTAAATAGGGAATAGGGTGCCATTTCAGGCACAGTGTCACTTCAGACACAGTGCCACTTCAGACACACTTCCATTTCAGAAACAAAGTCCTGCACTTAGACTGAAATGCACATAATTTCAGAACATTACACATTACTTTAAGACATAATGAATGGAATGCAATTTCAGACACAGCGTCATTTCTGACACACTGCCATTTCTGACACTGCCATTTCAGACACACTGCCATTTCTGACACACTGCCATTTCTGACACACTGCCATTTCTGACACACTGCCATTTCTGACACACTGCCATTTCAGACACAGTCAATAGAAACACTCACGGTGTGATGTCTGAAGAGTGTCTGGGTTGGATAGTCCGTCTCAGCACATTAACCCACTTCCTCCTGATCCTGGAGGTCGAGGCTGACAGAGTGAACACTGCTTTCTTTGTCTGGTTGAGATCAAGTGATAAAGAACAGAGAAAAGCCACGTCTGAGGGGTTACAAACAGGAAGGAACTAAAGCATATTGACACCAAGACTGCATCCGAAATGACACCCTACACGATATGTAGTGCACTACTTTATGGGCCCTGGTCAAAAGTAGTGCATTATTTATGGATGGACAAGGATGCCATTTCAGATGCAGCCCAAGACTGTAGTAGTAGTAGTAGTAGCAGCAGCAGTAGTAGTAGTAGTAGTAGTAGTAGTAGTAGTAGTAGTAGTAGCAGTAGCAGTAGCAGTAGCAGCAGCAGCAGCAGCAGTAGTAGCAGCAGCAGCAGTAGTAGTAGTAGCAGCAGTAGTAGTAGTAGCAGCAGCAGCAGCAGCAGCAGCAGTAGTAGTAGTAGCAGTAGTAGTAGTAGCAGCAGCAGTAGTAGTAGTAGTAGTAGTAGTAGTAGTAGCAGCAGCAGCAGTAGTAGTAGTAGTAGTAGCAGTAGCAGTAGTAGTAGTAGTAGTAGCAGCAGTAGTAGTAGTAGTATTATTACTAGTAGTAGTAGCAGTAGCAGTAGTAGTAGCCACTGGTAGTAGTAGTATTATTACTAGTAGTAGTATTAGTGGTAATAGTAGTAGTAGTAGTAGTAGTAGTACAGATATCGGATCTTCATTTGATCACTCTTTTGTTGCTGAGAATTTTCCTGCACATCGGGAAACGTAAACTTGTAATGTATTCAAGGTTTCAAAAGGCTTCTAAAGTTTGTAAAGTCCACTTTAAAATATCAGACTTGTATCAACCCCTACAAAAAATGTTAAATAATTATAATCCACACAATAATTCACATTTCCTTTTGCTGCAGGACTTTTGTCCTGCTGTATAAAACTGGCTCAAGTTAGGATACGGCATCTGTAGTAGTAGCAGCAGTAGTAGTAGTAGTAGCAGCAGCAGTAGTAGTAGTAGTATTATTAGTAGCAGTAGTAGCAGAAATAGTAGTAGTAGTAGTAGTATTAGTATTAGTATTGGTAGTAGATGTTCAATGAGAGAAAAACCAGGAAGAACACACATGTATCTGGAATCCATAGTTCTTCTCCACGTCAAAGTCTTGGACGTTCATACAGGACATCAGGTCTATCTCTCCATCCAGGTCATCTGACTACAACAGACATGGAGGAACTGGCGTGATACAGACTCAGAAATACTTCTATGGGTATATAATTGGGGAACTGATATTGCAGATAAAGGAAATGGCGTCACCTCCTCAGCCTCAGAGTCCATGTAGAAACGTAGTGCAGCGTCCCTCATCACAAACCAGTGTCTCCTCCACTGTTAGAAACACAAGCCAGACTCAGTCAAACCAGTGTTTCCTCCACTGTTAGAAACACAAGCCAAACAGACTCAGTCAAACCAGTGTTTCCTCCACTGTTAGAAACACAAGCCAGACTCAGTCAAACCAGTGTCTCCTCCACTGTTAGAAACACAAGCCAAACAGACTCAGTCAAACCAGTGACACTTCAAAATATTCCAAACACTGCTATTGTTTTGAATGATGCTTTCCTCTATTTGTGCCAGTTTGTTCTAACACATGGTCACGTGTGTCATTTGCAGTGTTACCTCCCCATATTCATCCAGTTTTGACATCCAGCCCTTTTGGTCAGACTGTGTTTGAGTATTTTCAGGTAGAACTTTCTGCCGTGGTTTAGAAGATCTGAGGCCCTTTCTAGTTTGATTGTCTGACCTCTGTAACAAATGGATGATATGAATAATGGTTATAGGATGGTACTTACAGTATGAGTGACTTGATGGCAGACCTGTTTTTAAAGTACTCGAAGGTATCAAGCGTATCACCTGTGGCTGAAGATCAGTTGTGGACTGGGTTCGGGACAGTCGTCCGTCCTCTGAGTCGCAATATTTCTCCTTCTCTTTCTCCCTCCTGTCTCTCCCCCTCTCTCTGCCTCTCCCTCTCTCGTCAGACTCAACCCTCGTACTGCAGCTATCAGTTTCCTCTACATACCTACAATAGAAGAAAAGTTGGAGAAATAGAGACCAGAGAGAAAATCCTGACCCAATATACTGTACATTCAGTAGGCCCTTACAATATACTGTACATCCAGTAGGCCCTTACAATATGCTGTACATCCAGTAGGCCCTTACAATATGCTGTACATCCAGTAGGCCCTTACAATATGCTGTACATGCATTAGGCCCTTACAATATGCTGTACATCCAGTAGGCCCTTACAGCATGCTGTACATCCAGTAGGCCCTTACAATATGCTGTACATCCAGTAGGCCCTTACAATATGCTGTACATGCATTAGGCCCTTACAATATGCTGTACATCCAGTAGGCCCTTACAATATGCTGTACATCCAGTAGGCCCTTACAATATGCTGTACATGCAGTAGGCCCTTACAATATGCTGTACATCCAGTAGGCCCTTACAATATGCTGTACATCCAGTAGGCCCTTACAATATGCTGTACATCCAGTAGGCCCTTACAATATGCTGTACATCCAGTAGGCCCTTACAATATGCTGTACATCCAGTAGGCCCTTACAATATGCTGTACATCCAGTAGGCCCTTACAATATGCTGTACATGCATTAGGCCCTTACAATACGCTGTACATCCAGTAGGCCCTTACAATATGCTGTACATCCAGTAGGCCCTTACAATATGCTGTACATCCAGTAGGCCCTTACAACATGCTGTACATCCAGTAGGCCCTTACAATATACTCTACATCCAGTAGGCCCTTACAACATGCTGTACATCCAGTAGGCCCTTACAATATGCTGTACATCCAGTAGGCCCTTACAATATGCTGTACATGCAGTAGGCCCTTACAATATACTGTACATCCAGTAGGCCCTTACAATATACTGTACATCCAGTAGGCCCTTACAATATGCTGTACATGCATTAGGCCCTTACAATATACTGTACATCCAGTAGGCCCTTACAATATGCTGTACATCCAGTAGGCCCTTACAATATGCTGTACATGCATTAGGCCCTTACAATATACTGTACATCCAGTAGGCCCTTACAATATGCTGTACATCCAGTAGGCCCTTACAACATGCTGTACATGCAGTACGCCCTTACAATATGCTGTACATCCAGTAGGCCCTTACAATACGCTGTACATCCAGTAGGCCCTTACAATATACTGTACATCCAGTAGGCCCTTACAATATGCTGTACATCCAGTAGGCCCTTACAATACGCTGTACATCCAGTAGGCCCTTACAACATGCTATACATCCAGTAGGCCCTTACAATATGCTGTACATCCAGTAGGCCCTTACAATACGCTGTACATCCAGTAGGCCCTTACAACATGCTATACATCCAGTAGGCCCTTACAATATACTGTACATCCAGTAGGCCCTTACAATATGCTGTACATCCAGTAGGCCCTTACAATATGCTGTACATCCAGTAGGCCCTTACAATATACTGTACATCCAGTAGGCCCTTACAATATGCTGTACATCCAGTAGGCCCTTACAATATACTGTACATCCAGTAGGCCCTTACAATACGCTGTACATCCAGTAGGCCCTTACAACATGCTATACATCCAGTAGGCCCTTACAATATACTGTACATCCAGTAGGCCCTTACAACATGCTGTACATCCAGTAGGCCCTTACAATATGCTGTACATCCAGTAGGCCCTTACAATATGCTGTACATTCAGTAGGCCCTTACAATATGCTGTACATCCAGTAGGCCCTTACAATATGCTGTACATCCAGTAGGCCCTTACAATATGCTGTACATCCAGTAGGCCCTTACAATATGCTGTACATCCAGTAGGCCCTTACAATATACTGTACATCCAGTAGGCCCTTAAAATACGCTGTACATCCAGTAGGCCCTTACAATATGCTGTACATGCAGTAGGCCCTTACAATATGCTGTACATGCAGTAGGCCCTTACAATATGCTGTACATGCAGTAGGCCCTTACAATATGCTGTACATCCAGTAGGCCCTTACAATATACTGTACATCCAGTAGGCCCTTACAACATGCTGTACATCCAGTAGGCCCTTACAATATGCTGTACATGCAGTAGGCCCTTAAAATATGCTGTATATGTAGTAGGCCCTTATAATATACTGTACATCCAGTAGGCCCTTACAATATTCTGTACATCCAGTAGGCCCTTACAATATTCTGTACATCCAGTAGGCCCCCCCTCCTCTCTATAATGTCCCTCCTGTCGCCTCTCCAGTCTCCTCACCTGGGTGTCCTGTGCCTCTGGTCTCTACGTGGGCTGGGGCTCTGGGTCCTCCTCCTCGGGCCCAGTAGCACCTCTGCCCCCTCTCCCTCTGACCCCAGGTCCAGTCTGGGGATGTCGGCCAGAATGACGTAGTCCTCTATGGTCATCCCCTGGGAGTCCACTGAGGCGGTTCTCTTGGGCTCCTCTCGGGTCAACAGGTACTCCAGGCCCCGCCTTATATTACTCTTGCTCCTGTCACTGATTGGCCTGTCATTCATTTCCATGGTCGCAGCGTAGGGTTTCAACGAATTGGCAAGCAGCTGGGAGTCGATGCCTAGTCGTGGTGGGGAGGAGCTACAAGAGAGGGCAGGGCTTAGAAGGGAGTGGGAGGAGCCATGCCAGGAGCCTGGAGGGAGGCTGGGGTTGGTTTTAGGGGGGTGCATCTCTGTCCGTTCCTCTCTAGCTACCCTCTCTGGTCTCCTTGAGTAGCTCTGTGCTGTGTCAGGTCTGGTGTCGCTATGCTTGGTTTCTCTTTGGGGTGAATGGCTGTGTGTACCATAGCCACTTATAGGGGGAGAGCATTCACGACTATCACGACTGCGAGTGGTTGGGGAAGGGTTTTTATCTGTTCTGAGCCGGGGGCTTCGAGACCCTTCGTGGGAGTTTGGCTGCAAGGCTGGAGAGTCACGTCGAGAGATGGAGTCAAGATTTTTGTACAGTTTTTCAGAGTCCAAACTGTGACTGTTTGAGTTGTGGGAGGGACGGCTTGACTCTCTTGACTCTCTTGGCTCTCTTGATCCTCTTGGCTCTCTTGACTCTCTTGACTCTCTTGACTCTCTTGGCTCTCTTGACTCTCTTGGCTCTCTTGATCCTCTTGACTCTCGTGACTCTCGTGACTCTCTTGGCTCTCTTGGCTCTCTTGATCCTCTTGACTCTCGTGACTCTCGTGACTCTCTTGGCTCTCTTGGCTCTCTTGATCCTCTTGACTCTCGTGACTCTCGTGACTCTCTTGACTCTCTTGACTCTCTTGGCTCCCTTGACTCTCTTGATCCTCTTGGCTCTCTTGACCCTCTTGACTCTCTTGACTCTCTTGGCTCTCTTGAATCTCTTGAATCTCTTGACTCTCTTGAATCCCTTGAATCTTGATCACGCCCATTGGTGTAATGCTCTGTTTTACCATTTCTTACATGGGAGGAGTCAATATGTTTGTAGGAGGCCGTGTTTCGAGACGGGGAGGGGTGGTGACACACGACAGACCCTCGTCTGTGAGAGGGACTGGACCGTCCTGACGGATGGCGAGACGAGGAGGGAGATGAGTGAGACGGAGTGTGAGAAGGAGCGTGACTTTTGGAGTGGGAGCTTCTACGTTGGGAGGACGCAGATCGAGATTCAGCAAGTTTATACCGGTTTGGGCATGGGGAACGAGGGCTGGGAGACTGATCTTGAGAATCGGTGCCACCACGTCTGAAGTTGGAATGATAGGTGTATCTCTGCGGAGACTCGCTCCTCCAGGTCTCCTGCTGGAACGTTTCATCGCTTCTCCTCTGGGAGGGAATTCCAAGATTCACGTTCCGGTAGGGGATGGAGGCTTTGGGTTCTGGGCTGTGGTTGTTGGGGAGCGGATGGCCCCTCTCATAGTGCCGGTAAGGCCGTTTGGATACACCCTCCACCTGAGCCTGGGGACCACCATCAAATAAGGCTTTCCTGTCCGGAGAGAAGTAGCCACTTTCTCCTCTTGATCCTGTAAGTGAGGAGTAGGAACATGGCCTGGTAGATCATCCATTTGATTGAGCCCCACTCAAATGGAAAGCCAAGACACATTTAAATGTTTAACTGAAAAATGACAATAACATTTTGAATTCAAATTGAATTGAATGAAAATTGTAGCAGCTGTCCCAGACAAAATGTCTGTCTGTAATACTGTGAGCTGGTCTGACCTGAGGGTCGCCTGAACCTCTCCCGGCCTCTCTTCTCCTCCATCAGTGAGCTGTGTGGTGGTCTGTGGGGAGAGGGGTCCACCCGGGTCATCTCTGGCCCCGTCAGACAGCACCCTGCTGGGCTGCTAGAGCCACTCCTCCCTGGGTCTGGCAGGAAGTCCCACTGGTCCTCCTGACTGCTGGGTGGAGATATAGAGGGAGGGCATGAGGGACATTGGTAGGGGTACACACTCTATGAGTTTGCCACAATGTACCACGTTTAAGAGAAATCACTACCTGATTGTAGAATTTCATTCAAATATAATGTTTTCTAACTGTTTATTAAAGTTTTATAAATCACTTTAAGGATACCTTATTAATGTAATGTTACTAAAGTCAACTGACAATGACACTCACACTCACCTGTGTACCGTGTCAGAGCCACAGATATTGAGTTCCCAGTCAGGGCTCGGAGTGTGAGTTAGGCTCTCCTGATAGGTCCAGACGCTCCTTGTGACATCACTGTATCTGGTCACCTCCGACAGGAAGTCATGGTTGTCCTGATTCGTGGAACGGGACACATTTCGTCCAATCGTTAATAATTCAGAGAATGTCAAACTGGTCAATGGCTTTGTCAATTCAGCAAACCATCTGAGATGTGTAAAAGTCACTTTTAAGGCTTGGTACACAAAGTATGTAATTCTGTTGTGTTTTCAGAAAGTTGCATAGTAACGTGAAAGTACAGTTGGAGACAAATCAAACAAATTCAAACATGCTGCAGTGTACAGGTATCTCTATGGCAAGACAGTCATTACCTAGTGTGACCAATGACATTACAATGCTTAAAGATTAATTAAATGAATGAGTTGAAACGACTCTCAAGGTCAATTCAACAAGCATGTGAGAAAGCTCCAACAAGTAAAGTAAACACATTTCAGACAAAATGGCTGCCTGTGGAATAAATGAAAAGAAGCTAACTTTCCGTATAACTCATCACAGCTAAAACAAAATGCTAACTTCTTACTACACCTGCTTGCAGAGCTTCCTTGGACGTCCCTTTACAAATCTGCTGTTAAGACAGGCTGCAAGTGGCAACAACAACTTCTCTCCTCCCCCTCTCTCCCCCCCTCTCCTCCCCGTCTACCTCTCCTCTCTTCACCTTATCTACCTGAGCTAATGCATTGGGCCGGCAAGGACGACGGTAACACAACCTCTCCCTGGCCTTGCTCATCATTATTTCATTGGTCTGCTGCTCTTCCACAACCAGAATCCTCCCATCCTCCTCTCAACCTTTTCTTGATCCCTCTTTCATTTCTTGCCCTCCCTACAACACACAAAAGCCTTTCTTCTCTTTTGACTTTTGATCTCTGTGTTGTGAGCAGGCGTGGATTTCTATCTGGAATATTCTGTTATTTTGAAATGGAAGGATTATTTAAATGAAAATAAAGATTGGTAGAAGTGTATTTCTGGTCCAGGTTCATCCATAGAGCTGGTGTTGTGAATGTGTGTGCTTGTGTGCATGTGTTGTTTGAGCATATTAGAATACTCCAATGACAGTGAAGATTAGTAGAAGTGTATTTCTGGTACAGGTCCATCCTTAGAGTTCAGTTGAGTGGGCTGGTGGTGTGTGTGTGTGTGTGTGTGTGTGTGTGTGTGTGTGTGTGTGTGTGTGTGTGTGTGTGTGTGTGTGTGTGTGTGTGTGTGTGTGTGTGTGTGTGTGTGTGTGTGTGTGTGTGTGTGTGTGTGTGTGTGTGTGTGTGTGTGTGTGTGCGTGCGTGCGTGCGTGTGTGCCTGCTTCTGTGTGCTTGTTTGTGTGTGCTTGTGTATGTGTTGTGTGTGTGCACGCGCATGCGTGTGTGTGCGCGCGTGCGTGCGTGTGTGTGCCTGCTTGTGTGTGGTTGCTTGTGTATGCTTGTGTATGTGTTGTGTGTGTGCTTGTGTGGGTGCTTGTGTGCAATGTGTTATGTGAGCGGATTAGATTACTATCTTTCCCCCAAGGGATGCAAATGAGCTTTTCATTAATTAATGATAGAATAATAATATAATCAAACGCCAACCTGTGTGTTCGTCAGTCCTCATCACACCTACAGTATAGCTTATATTATAATTACCCCGCTTGGTGGCTTTATTTGTGTTCATTGCATCATTATGTTGTTTAATATGCGCCTTTGTTTCATTCAGAAATGGTTACTCCTCATACTGCCACTTGGGAAGATAAAATGAACGATTTTGGAAGTGTTTCAAACGTATACCACAATTTACTGTACAGCAAAGGTAATAATCCAGACCTCGTCCAAACCCAATAACCCTTAACAGTCATTAGCCATCCATCGTCCATTTCCCTCAGCACTAGCCCCTCCTGCCTGGCTTACCTGTGAGGTACTGTTCAGGTGCATGTGTCCCGGGCGCAAGCACAAACCACAGCGGGAGGGGTCAAAGGTGTTGGGTTGGAACTGGTGGCAGTAAAAGTCGTCAGCACAGAGCGGCATGATGGATCCTCAGATCAGGTGAACACCCCTATTTTACTCTGATGATAAGGCCCAGTGCAATGATGCACTATTACAAAATCCACCTACACAAAGGTGGTACATCCTGATTAGAGGTGGGATAACCAATCAAACCATATACTGTATAGACAGCACATAGTAATGCAGTATGTCAAGAGCAACACTATACAGACGTAGGAACTTAATTTGAGTCAGTTTACTACAGCAGGAAAGTAATCCTGCAGCAACAGGAAATGTGTATTATTATGTGGATTATAATTAATGGACAGTTTTGTAGTGGTTGATACATTTTTCCTTAGGTTCAAATCTAGTCTGAAATTTCAAAGTGGATATTACTAACTGATCAAGTTAAGATTTTACATCCTTAGAATTGCATTCTGAAGTAGAATATGGACCATATCAGTAATTTGCATGCATTGACCTGTAGCGGTCTTTACACTGTAATGTAATTCAATGAAATGCTTCAGGTAGTAGGTAACTTCATCTCTTGGCTATGGCCAAACAACATCCTCTGGGTTCCTTGAGGTGAAGCAACAATTACTTAAGACAGCGACTGAGTGAAACAAAAACCTAAAGGCGATACCTTTACAGCTCTGTACAAAAATAGTTTGGCACACAATACTATAACCACAACACAGTAACTCACAGCCATTTTGTTAATGAAAGAAACACAAAGACTTAAAAGCATAATCTGTCTTTGCCATACTGGTATTATGATATTAAAAACACTTCAAAGGTATTTCTAGAATGTTTAAATACCTTATGATTGTTAACTCCAAGTTCATTTTTATCTGCAAAGTAACCAGCACAGGTCATACACTTCATACCATCAGAACTCATCCAAGTCTAGGTGAAACTGGCGTGGGTATAACTGCCATTGTGGATCTGTCTTTTGTCATGTTAAACATCAATTGACTCTCAATGGAGCCAACATGGCCCACTGGCCCCAAAGGTGTGTATCAGATGTCATCAGCTTTTGAGAGTGAAATGTGCAACGGGCTCCACTGGACAGATGTCATGTGGTGGGCCTGTTTTACAGATGGCTGCTCTGAGGGTTACAGACAAGCGCGAGCGGTCACCTGTAAAACACTGTTTACTAGAACAGGTACCGCATGGTTGGACAGACACAGACTGGACCATAGAGTGGCCATCTTCTGGGGAACAAGAAATACATGTTGAATCTTGAGTTGACATTAAACTGTGTTCAAATACAAGGTTAACCGATGAAAAACAAACCAGTTTAAATTGTATAGTGAAAAAATAAACAGGGTACGAAATAAGTTGAAACCATCGGACGTATCTTTTTTTAGATGCCAGGTGGGTCCTTCATGTTGCAGGGCAGGTCGGCTAGTAGAGTATCTATGTCAATACCTACCTGAGGAAATGAAAATGAGTATTTACAGCATCTAGCCTCACATACGTAACCTGTCTAGGGGCCCTTTGTGTGTGTATAGAATATAATATCAGCTGTGCTATGCTGAAAACAGAGCTGTTTCCATAGATATACAGTCAATTATATCTCTCGTCCACTGGGGGACAGCAGTGTCCAGAGAAGCCAGCAGAGGGGGCCAGCAGTGTCATAGGGATCTTACTGGAAGGCCAGGTAGCACACACAGGCACACATGCGCATACAGGAGAACACATACACACACACATTGACAAAGACAGACTATTCCCACAGTCTCTTAGTGGATCATATACTCTCCCTTGTCATTCACGCTGCGTGCTCAGCGTAGACTGTAGACTATAAAGGCTGTGTATTTATAGATGTACTGTATGTTTAAATAGGTGAAGTGAACACTGACTGCTCTGGATCCTGTAACAGGGCCAATTTATCACTGTGTGGAATAGTCTCAATTCAAGCTCAAATTAGCTGTACCAAAAGTTGCGTATGAGTAATTGCACTCTCAGAAATTGTAGTTTTGAAAAGTTTACATGTAATACTATTCTCAGAGAATATTAACCCCCAAAAATCTTTCAAACGAAATGTTACCCTCAGGATATTAATAACAGCATGTTTGGCAAGAAAATGTTGCAGGGAGTTATTTCTGCCCAAATCCTTTTTCCGCTGAGCGTCCTAGTTGCATAGATACACTCTGTTGCTCAGGCGACAGTTGCCATGGTGAGAGGAGATTTAGTAACCATGGAAATATGATCGCCAAAGTAAAGTTCAGCATCCCACCAACTTGAAGTTGGCATGACTGACTTCTATAAATGTAAATAGACTGTATTTTCTTGAATGTATCTAAGAGTGATTAAACGTTCTTAAATATGCATATCTTTGGTAGTAGAATGACTCATACAGGTCACAAGCAAGGGTGAAATAGAACCAGATCATCAAAGGACAATATTGTAAGTAAAACCATTCAGAGAAAATATAATTCTCCGAAATGACATTTCAAGAATCAACTTCCTTAAGAGTCTAGGGGGGAGGGGGGGTGGGGGTTCTACTAAGCTAACATATGGAATTGTTTTAACATGGTCATAGCATGGATCATTTAGTTATTTGATTTTGAATTTTAGGACCCCTTTAGGTATCAGAAAAATATATTGGAAAAATTATTTGATCAGACATTGAATTTGGCCTTACTGCTATCAGCCAATAGAAATACATTGAATAACAGATTAATACATGGAAACAAATCTAAAAGAAGTTTGTTTTAAAGTGTATGTCCTATATCTGAGAAATATAAGAATGATCAGGAAGTTATTCTTAGTTTGTTACCCATACTTAACAAATGCTTTTGGCACTGAACTACTTCCATATACACTTCCATTCATGTATTCAACTGGTATGGGCTACCTTCAACTGGTATGGGCTACCTTCAACTGGTATGGGCTACCTTCAACTGGTATGGGCTACCTTCAACTGGTATGGGCTACCTTCAACTGGTATGGGCTACCTTCAACTGGTATGGGCTACCTTCAGAGTCTTGTGAAGCTTTTGGATGTCCTAGAGCTTAACAACCGACATGTACACTACCGTTCAACAGTTTGGGGTCACTTAGAAATGTCCTTGTTTTTGAAAGAAAAGCTCATTTTTTGTCCATGAAAATAACATAAAATTGATCAGAAATACAGTGTAGACATTGTTAATGTTGTAAATGACTATTGTAGCTGGAAACGGCAGATTTTGAATGGATTATCTACATAGGCGTAATTGCAAGAATTTCATTTCTAAGTGTCCCCAAACTTTTGAACGGTAGTGTTTGTGTTTGTCTTACCTTTCCATCTTAGTGTGTTGCCCAAACTGTTCGGACGCTACAGACAGAGGTTGGCAGATTAACGGTACCAACGTCAGACGAGTCCCGTGATGCGGTCATAGTGTAAAACGGAGAACACCATCCTGTTCGTAAGAGTCTCATCTTTCCATAGAATGGTCGTATTAGTTCAGACATTCCAGAAGTTTTCAGGAGTAGACAGATCTTCAGGATGTCTCATGGTCTGACAAACACCGCTGTAGCTCGGTCACCTTCCACCGCAGACGCTGAAAACCGCCATTGGTGGTTGCTGTGGATTGAGACGCAGCCCAAGCAAAAAAACAAACAGATATCTCTATCTTAAACAGACAGATTTTGATGGAGATTTGTATTATTATGTTAATTATATTTCCGTGGGGCGCTGATATTGAGTCTAGCTTTAAAGGGATGGACCAGTACCAATTCAGTGTAATACAAACTTCTTATTGGCTACTGAGTGAACTGAGAGCATTTGAAACATACTTATCTTTTATGGCACTGCATTGCCCATCTAATGGCCTAGACTAGCTGACCAATCACAGAGGACCAGTGTTTTGCCTTTATTAAACTCAAGTGGAACCCACACGCCTCAATGCCTTGGTTTCTTGAAGTACCGGAGAAATCTGAGAGACAGCTCTTTTGCAGGTCACCAAATGTCCCTTCGCATTGCTCTGAACTTAGTGAGATAGATTTGGACTAACATCCCCGCTGAGGTTACATCATGAGTCCCCGCTGTGCCCAGTGTTTGAACTATATATATATATAAAACTGCTATCCACCACCCAAGTGCCTCATTCCCCCTCATTTTCACACAGAGATCTGTACCCATTTTGCAGTTTGTTCTAAATTCAATGGAAGTTCAGTTAGCATGCCTGATCTTCATATGCATCCAGCATCACTTGCCTTCAATTCCTAGTCTGTCTTTCTTCCTAATTTGAAATCAATATAGACTTAGTTATGTAATTATTACACAACTATTTGCCTGTAATGTATTCACCCTTGTGGAGTAATACTGGCCATTCTGTCCCTCTCTTTTCTTCAGCCTCATTTCTTAAAAACATATTGACCTGGATCTGCTGGCTGTGAGGAATGAGGCGGCCTCCTGTTTCTAAGTAAATTGGCTCTCACCGCGTCTGGGAGGGAGTCATCAGGACTGGAGCAGAGTCGAAGGAAAACACAGAATAGCTTGTGTCAGTTCAAACACTACATTTACATCTAATAATGAAACTAATACCGTTTTTTAAGGATATTGTTTATTATTTTGGCCGCAGGTCCGATTTTTATTCATGCTGCTGACCTAAAAATCTCCCCAAAGCAGGTCCAGGTGAAAACAGAGAAATAGATGGAGGTGAAGGAGAGAAAGGTGGATGGAGATGGGGAGAGAGAAAGAGAGAAAGAGAGAGAGAGAGCGAGAGAGAGAGCGAGAGAGTGAGAGAGAGAGAGAGAGAGAGAGAGAGAGAGA
>NW_026602441.1:12500-17653 GCF_029448725.1 Salvelinus fontinalis | reverse complement strand
AGCACAGCCACTGAATATATCCTTCTATCCCACCAGAGTATTTATCTAGCACAGCCACTGAATATATCCTTCTATCCCACCAGAGTATTTATCTAGCACAGCCACTGAACATATCCTTCTATCCCACCAGAGTATTTATCTAGCACAGCCACTGAATATATCCTTCTATCCCACCAGAGTATTTATCTAGCACAGCCACTGAATATATCATTCTATCCCACCAGAGTATTTATCTAGCACAGCCACTGAACATATCCTTCTATCCCACCAGAGTATTTATCTAGCACAGCCACTGAATATATCCTTCTATCCCACCAGATTATTTATCTAGCACAGCCACTGAATATATCCTTCTATCCCACCAGAGTATTTATCTAGCACAGCCACTGAATATATCCTTCTATCCCACCAGATTATTTATCTAGCACAGCCACTGAATATATCCTTCTATCCCACCAGAGTATTTATCTAGCACAGCCACTGAATATATCCTTCTATCCCACCAGATTATTTATCTAGCACAGCCACTGAATATATCCTTCTATCCCACCAGATTATTTATCTAGCACAGCCACTGAATATATCCTTCTATCCAACCAGAGTATTTATCTAGCACAGCCACTGAATATATCATTCTATCCCACCAGAGTATTTATCTAGCACAGCCACTGAATATATCCTTCTATCCAACCAGATTATTTATCTAGCACAGCCACTGAATATATCCTTCTATCCCACCAGAGTATTTATCTAGCACAGCCACTGAACATATCCTTCTATCCCACCAGAGTATTTATCTAGCACAGCCACTGAATATATCCTTCTATCCAACCAGAGTATTTATCTAGCACAGCCACTGAATATATCCTTCTATCCCACCAGATTATTTATCTAGCACAGCCACTGAATATATCCTTCTATCCCACCAGATTATTTATCTAGCACAGCCACTGAATATATCCTTCTATCCCACCAGAGTATTTATCTAGCACAGCCACTGAATATATCCTTCTATCCAACCAGAGTATTTATCTAGCACAGCCACTGAATATATCCTTCTATCCCACCAGATTATTTATCTAGCACAGCCACTGAATATATCCTTCTATCCCACCAGAGTATTTATCTAGCACAGACACTGAATATATCCTTCTATCCCACCAGAGTATTTATCTAGCACAGCCACTGCACCACTACAGTGCGTCTGTGTCTCAAATGGCACCCTATTCCCTACATAGTGCACTACCTTAGACCAGAGCACTATGGGAAGTGCAGGAAGTGCAATGTAGGGAATAGGGTGCAATGTAGGGAATAGAGTGCAATGTAGGGAATAGGATGCAATGTAGGGAATAGGGTGCCGTTTGGGACACTGCGTACTGTAGTTGTGGACCACATCTCACGGCTCGCCATATTTTCCGTCAGGAAACACATCCAAGGACGTCCTGGCAGTCAATTAAATCCACGGTCCTCGTCTTCCTCAACAGACTAAAGTACAGGGAGGATGTCAGGATGAATCCATCAGTAAGGAATAGATACCTTGCTGCTGCTGCTGCTGCTGACCCCAATGGGGATACTCACAGTTTGACCAATAATAGGCCTCAGCAATTCAATTAGAGCCGTGCACTTGACTTTGGAATTTATATTAAAGGATGTTAAATATGGCAGTGATCAGTCAGCAATGACAGCCCATAGACGTTGATGGAATAGGACCAATGACAGCCCATAGACGTTGATGGAGTAGGACCAATGACAGCCCATAGACGTTGATGGAATAGGACCAATGACAGCCCATAGACGTTGATGGAATAGGACCAATGACAGCCCATAGACGTTGATGGAATAGGACCAATGACAGCCCATAGATGTTGATGGAATAGGACCAATGACAGCCCATAGACGTTGATGGAATAGGACCAATGACAGCCCATAGACGTTGATGGAATAGGACCAATGACAGCCCATAGACGTTGATGGAATAGGACCAATGACAGCCCATAGACGTTGATGGAATAGGACCAATGACAGCCCATAGACGTTGATGGAATAGGACCAATGACAGCCCATAGACGTTGATGGAATAGGACCAATGACAGCCCATAGACGTTGATGGAATAGGACCAATGACAGCCCATAGACGTTGATGGAATAGGACCAATGACAGCCCATAGACGTTGATGGAATAGGACCAATGACAGCCCATAGACGTTGATGGAATAGGACCAATGACAGCCCATAGACGTTGATGGAATAGGACCAATGACAGCCCATAGACGTTGATGGAATAGGACCAATGACAGCCCATAGACGTTGATGGAATAGGACCAATGACAGCCCATAGACGTTGATGGAATAGGACCAATGACAGCCCATAGACGTTGATGGAATAGGACCAATGACAGCCCATAGACATTGATGGAATAGGACCAAAAGCCATGTGTTAGGCTGAAAAATCCACCTGCAAAACAGAGTGAATGGTTTGCATATAGGCTAAATGTAAAGTTAACCACTTTGGATAATCAAGCCTAATTTGCATGCCGTTGGCCAGAGCAGCGCTGACTGAAGTCCTTTGTTAAGTGCAACCCAAACTGTTCCCTTCTGCAGTTAAAAGCTTCACACAGACAGAACATTGTCTGATACTGCTAAACTAAAGCTGACATTAAGCATGATGAGATTTTTTTAAATTCAAAGCAACTTGTGAAGATGTAGGAGTACGATCCATGATTGGATGTACATGACAGCCATGGCGTAAACATATGGTGACACAATTGGAACAAATGAACAAGAAGCGGAGACAGATTTCAAAAGGCACTGATCTGTTTACACACATGAATGTATAATTAGATCTATAATTAGCCTCTGATCAATTCATTCAATCTGAAACCACAAGGCTAGCAGTATTGATCGCAGCGATACGTTGTATTATCTATGCTTTGCAGTCCGCGGTATCTTCCGCTGCTATGTTTTGGTACTCTGTTTACTAGCCTAGCTAGCATTGTCTGGGTGATCGATGTAATACACCGTGCTAGATCCATGGTCTTTTACCTCTGTTCAGCACATATAATTTTCAATCAATCCATTTCAGTCTTGTATTGATTTGCATCCTTCAGGACACTTGTAGGAGACAGCCCTAATGATGATAATGTTAATCATCACTTGTAGGAGACAGCCCTAATGATGATAATGTTAATCATCACTTGCGATAATGGCTGTTAGACAGCTGTTTGTTTCCGTGAGTCTCATAGGTCCTCTGAAAACACACACACGCACGCACACACGCACGCACACACGCACACACGCACAGACACACAGACACACACACACACACACACACACACACACACACACACACACACACACACACACACACACACACACACACACACACACACACACACACACACACACACACACACACACACACACACACACACACACACTGTCATCTTCCTTCAGTCAATACTCCCATAGCTGCATCTCAAGTAGTGAATGATTGTCTCCGTTGTGTGGGGGGCTCACGGCAGGAGAGATTGATCACAGCCATGATGTTGGAAATGGAATAGTCGGGTCACTTGGAATTTGTTTTCCTCTTCTTCCCTGCAGCTCACAGCAGCTCTCATCCAGTCAACGTGCTGCTGAATGCTGCAGTCTGATGAGTGAGGTAGGGAGGTTACAGGGATCTGCCGGCCGGTCAGGCCCTGGGAAAGATGCTATAGCCCTTTGCTGCCTCAACATGGTGATCAATCTGGAGTGGCTCTCCCAGGAGTAACAATGTGTTACAATGCCACAGCCATAGAGAGCGGTCTCTAGGGTCTAGACTAGAGGTATTGCCTGGGCACTTTGTGGAAAGAGCATCTGGAAAGGCGGGGGTGTGAAGTGAATAGCTACTTTGATGGTTCCTACCATACACATATTGCATAAAAGTATGTTCCCTTGGTTACATGCAGATGCTGTGAGGAATACATGACCATTCTCTCAACCTGCCACTCGCTGCAAGGGAATGTAGCTCCTATCCCTTCCTGTGTTCCTTCATTCCTTCCCTCCAGACTGCCGTCTTATGGCAACAGCACTTTGTCTTGTGAGTTGACCCGTCGTCCTGCGCTGCAATTCACTGCTCCCTTCTGACAAGTGCTTAATGCGTGACCAAAGCCCATAGATCGAGGCCACTGGCCATCATTGGCCAGTTCACAGCAGCTGTAGGTTTGTCCACTTAACCCTTAATACCCAAGGGCCCAAGGGTCTGAGCATTGAAAGTACAGTATACTCTGTGAAAACTCCCGTCTGTCTGTGAAGCCTCCTGTCTGTCTGTGAAGCTTGTTTCATAAGGACAGTATAGTGGACTTGTTAACATCCTTTCTCAGTAACAATGGAGCAGCTGTACTATGTCAATTGTCTTTGAGCAAAAGTTTATTACAAAATATTCCATTATTTCTTGCAGATTAACGTTTATTGTCATGAGTCTTGTCCTGGAGGCTGAGCCGAGCGATAGGCAAGCTGCATAGTCACAATTGGGTATATTGAACAAATTCATGAAAAAAAGTGGTTTTAATTTAAGGTTATGGTTAGGCATTAGGGTTAGCAGTGTGGTTAAGGTTTGGGTTAAGGTTAGGATTAGGTTTAAAATCAGATTGTATGACTTTGTGGCTGTGCCAGCTAGTGATGGGTGCTACATGGCTAACCCTGCATGTCAGATATATTCTAATATGATACCTCTACCTCTTCTTGCAGGTAATAGTTTGCAGGAATTTTCCACAGCATTTACATCCATTTGATATGCGACCACAGCATAGTAGTTTGCTACAGACCAACACTTCAACGTTGACTTGTTTCCCTGGCTCTGACAGTGAGCTTCATGACACCAGTTCACTTCACATGGCTGGGGGCTTTGGACAAACACAACACTAAAACGACCCACAAATTAATATAACGAGGGGAAAGTCCAAGAGCAGCATTGTGTCTACATTGATTTATTCAAATGCAGACAGAACCGCTGCACTTAGCCTACTATTAACATTGACTACTACGCTGCACAAACAGGATACCACATTTCACTAGGAATATCAGTAAAGAAAATACTCGTTTAAGGTTTCCTAAATGTATTGTGCAGCTTACCTCTTTAGGCTGCCATTTGTAGCCAATTTGAAGGATTATGTGTG
>NW_026602441.1:7500-10000 GCF_029448725.1 Salvelinus fontinalis | reverse complement strand
CTCCCAGCTGTTTAGACAAGAATGCCTTGATATTATTGATCCCGCCCAACAAATGTCAACTAGTCTAGAAATGTCCATTTTGCTGCATTGTTGTGTGAACATGACAGATCTCACTTAACCTTTGGTAGAAATTGTTCATGAAGAACCTTCATTTGAGGAAAAGTAGTTCCCCCTGAAATGGTGCTGTGGACTTCCTCCTTTCCAAAACAGGCTTATTCAAACAATTACTATTTTGCACCTTGGCACATTTGACTGGAAATGTTGTTAAAAAGTGCAGATGATGCTTTATAAAGTGCTGATTCACTGTTGGATGTCCGTTGGCTGGGATCTGTTGTGAAGGTACCATACCAGGAGAAATAAGAGTGCCCGTATTAACTTGGGAAGTTTCAAATCCACCAACAGTGTTTCTTTATACCCTTCGTACCCTTCGCACCGTTCATATCCTTCGTACCCTTCGTATCCCTCGCACCGTTCATATCCTTCGTACCCTTCGTATCCCTCGCACCGTTCATATCCTTCGTACCCTTCGTATCCTTGGTACCCTTCGTATCCCTCGCACCGTTCGTACCTTTCGTACCCTTCGTACCCTTCGCATACCTCGCACCGTTCATATCCTTCGTACCCTTCGTATCCCTCGCACCGTTCATATCCTTCATACCCTTCGTATCCCTCGCACCATTCATATCCTACGTACCCTTCGTATCCTTGGCACCGTTCATATCCTTCGTACCCTTCGTACCCTTCGTATCCCTCGCACCGTTCATATCCTTCGTACCCTTCGTATCCCTCGCACCGTTCATATCCTTCATACCCTTCGTATCCCTCGCACCATTCATATCCTTCGTACCCTTCGTACCCTTCGTATCCCTCGCACCATTCATATCCTTCGTCCCCTTCGTAACCCTCGCACCGTTCATATCCTTCGCCCCCTTCGTATCCCTCGCACCGTTCGTATCCTTCGTACCCTTCGTACCCTTCGTATCCCTCGCACCGTTCGTATCCTTTGTACCCTTGGTACTCCCCGCCTTCATTTCGAATGGCATCAAGGAAACAATCGTGCGACTGACTGACACGTTAGGAGGTAGCTAGGGCTCTTGATAAATCCCTTGTGGAGTGAGTGTGCCATTGTAAGTGCAGGAAGTGTTACAACACGGTGGCAGTTGACGGGCTGTCAAGCCTCCTCACGTCTGTCTCAGAGCCTCACAGCCTCACAGCGTGTGGCCCTATTCACTGGTGCTCTTTGGAGAACGTTTGGGAAAAATCCTCTACAGGCTCTCTGTGTTGCGTTAGCTCCCTGTTCGCTGTATCCCCATTTGACGCCGCTCTGTGAAAACACTGCTCTCTTGTTGTCTTTGTGCCACTTTTTCCCTTTTCGTTTGCTAGTTACTGAAGGAGCTGGAATTGGTGAAAGGAGGCACAATCAACCTGTTTCTGTGTCTGCAACATGCAGAAATAGCCAGAGTGAATCTTTTTTGGTGGAAGGGGGACTAGCTGCCAACTTAAGAGGTTGTTGTTTTTGTTTCTGGGTGGAATGGCAGGAGGAGGATGTAAGCTGGCTCCCAGAGGGGTGCAGCCTTTGTTGGGTGCAGAGTACTGGCGTTAGAGAACTGGCGTGGTGCAAGAGTCCTGGAACAGAACCAGGCTGTCTCTCCTTTCTCCATTCTGCAGGGTTCTCTCTTCTCTTTCTCTAACGGTTGGGAAGCCAGGGCTTCTTTCTCACCAAGGTTCTCCTGTCAACACATATGGGCAGGTCCATTCAGCTCTAATTCCTTCACGCTTTTTATAATGAAAAAGGAAATTACCTGGGATTTCCTTTTTATAGAAGCGCCTGTCTCGGATCAATTCTTCCCCTGAAAGACTAATTTGTGAGAGAAAATGTGTCAACACAATCTACTCTATTTTACTCTTCTCCTGTTGGACTTTGTAGCATTTTACATGAACATTCAGTTGAATATAAAACGGAACCAAGTGACACCCTGCCGCTTTCAGCACTGTATTTTAATTGATATGAGTTTTATTGATGCAATGTCACATATTTCCCTGTCACGTTTAATGTCTCGCATTTCGACTCTGGCGTATATTTGAGATATTTACTGGTTCCTTATTTATTGTTACCTCTTGCTGAAAACGTCTGAAGATGTGAGATGATTTCCCTGCAGTGCTATGATCAATAAATTCTACGTATTAATTAAGTTCCAGGGTCAGTTCCGAGACGCCTCCTCACGCACAGTATGTCCTCTCCCAGGCCTTCTTGTTCAAACCGACCAATGGGAGAGCAGCGTTGGGAGTGCAGCTTTCTGTGTTCAGCGTCATGGAACATACGCCAAGGCCCGGGGGGAGGGGGCAGTCCGTAATTTACAAGACTGTCATTCATTTAGTCTCTGTTTATATGACACAGGAGTGGCAGAACATTATAGCTCTGTAAAAGTGAATTAGAGGTGAAGTTCTCGGCAGTGGGGTTATGAAATGGCTATGAAAGCTTTTATAGTCCTCTGTGGCC
>NW_026602441.1:0-2500 GCF_029448725.1 Salvelinus fontinalis | reverse complement strand
AGAGTATTACTGTAGGACTCTTACTCTAGGACTATCACTGTAGGACTCTTACTCTAGGACTATCACTGTAGAACTATCACTGTAAGATTATTACTGTGAGAGTATTACTGTAGGACTCTTACTCTAGGACTATCACTGTAGAACTATCACTGTAAGATTATTACTGTGAGAGTATTACTGTAGGACTCTTACTCTAGGACTATCACTGTAGAACTATCACTGTAAGATTATTACTGTGAGAGTATTACTGTAGGACTCTTACTCTAGGACTATCACTGTAAGATTATTACTGTGAGAGTATTACTGTAGGACTCTTACTCTAGGACTATCACTGTAGAACTATCACTGTAAGATTATTACTGTGAGAGTATTACTGTAGGACTCTTACTCTAGGACTATCACTGTAGAACTATCACTGTAAGATTATTACTGTGAGAGTATTACTGTAGGACTCTTACTCTAGGACTATCACTGTAGAACTATCACTGTAAGATTATTACTGTGAGAGTATTACTGTAGGACTCTTACTCTAGGACTATCACTGTATAACTATCACTGTAAGATTATTACTGTGAGAGTATTACTGTAGGACTCTTACTCTAGGACTATCACTGTAGAACTATCACTGTAAGATTATTACTGTGAGAGTATTACTGTAGGACTCGTACTCTAGGACTATCACTGTAAGATTATTACTGTGAGAGTATTACTGTAGGACTCTTACTCTATGACTATCACTGTAAGATTATTACTGTGAGAGTATTACTGTAGGACTCTTACTCTAGGACTATCACTGTAGAACTATCACTGTAAGATTATTACTGTGAGAGTATTACTGTAGGACTCTTACTCTAGGACTATCACTGTAGAACTATCACTGTACGATTATTACTGTGAGAGTATTACTGTAGGACTCTTACTCTAGGACTATCACTGTAAGATTAGTACTGTGAGAGTATTACTGTAGGACTCTTACTCTAGGACTATCACTGTAAGATTATTACTGTGAGAGTATTACTGTAGGACTCTTACTCTAGGACTATCACTGTAGAACTATCACTGTAAGATTATTACTGTGAGAGTATTACTGTAGGACTCTTACTCTAGGACTATCACTGTAAGATTATTACTGTGAGAGTATTACTGTAGGACTCTTACTCTAGGACTATCACTGTAAGATTATTACTGTGAGAGTATTACTGTAGGACTCTTACTCTAGGACTATCACTGTAGAACTATCACTGTAAGATTATTACTGTGAGAGTATTACTGTAGGACTCTTACTCTAGGACTATCACTGTAGGACTCTTACTCTAGGACTATCACTGTAGAACTATCACTGTAAGATTATTACTGTGAGAGTATTACTGTAGGACTCTTACTCTAGGACTATCACTGTAGAACTATCACTGTAAGATTATTACTGTGAGAGTATTACTGTAGGACTCTTACTCTAGGACTATCACTGTAGAACTATCACTGTAAGATTATTACTGTGAGAGTATTACTGTAGGACTCTTACTCTAGGACTATCACTGTAAGATTATTACTGTGAGAGTATTACTGTAGGACTCTTACTCTAGGACTATCACTGTAGAACTATCACTGTAAGATTATTACTGTGAGAGTATTACTGTAGGACTCTTACTCTAGGACTATCACTGTAGAACTATCACTGTAAGATTATTACTGTGAGAGTATTACTGTAGGACTCTTACTCTAGGACTATCACTGTAGAACTATCACTGTAAGATTATTACTGTGAGAGTATTACTGTAGGACTCTTACTCTAGGACTATCACTGTATAACTATCACTGTAAGATTATTACTGTGAGAGTATTACTGTAGGACTCTTACTCTAGGACTATCACTGTAGAACTATCACTGTAAGATTATTACTGTGAGAGTATTACTGTAGGACTCGTACTCTAGGACTATCACTGTAAGATTATTACTGTGAGAGTATTACTGTAGGACTCTTACTCTATGACTATCACTGTAAGATTATTACTGTGAGAGTATTACTGTAGGACTCTTACTCTAGGACTATCACTGTAGAACTATCACTGTAAGATTATTACTGTGAGAGTATTACTGTAGGACTCTTACTCTAGGACTATCACTGTAGAACTATCACTGTACGATTATTACTGTGAGAGTATTACTGTAGGACTCTTACTCTAGGACTATCACTGTAAGATTAGTACTGTGAGAGTATTACTGTAGGACTCTTACTCTAGGACTATCACTGTAAGATTATTACTGTGAGAGTATTACTGTAGGACTCTTACTCTAGGACTATCACTGTAGAACTATCACTGTAAGATTATTACTGTGAGAGTATTACTGTAGGACTCTTACTCTAGGACTATCACTGTAAGATTATTACTGTGAGAGTATTACTGTAGGACTCTTACTCTAGGACTATCACTGTAGAACTATCACTGTAAGATTATTACTGTGAGAGTATTACTGTAGGACTCTTACTCTAGGACTATC
>NW_026602440.1:0-17726 GCF_029448725.1 Salvelinus fontinalis | reverse complement strand
CTTCATAACCCTAACCCTGGTGGTAGGAGATACAGATCACAGCTTCATTAACCCTAACCCTGGTGATAGGAGATACAGATCACAGCTTCATTAACCCTAACCCTGATGGTAGGAGAGACAGATCACAGCTTCATTAACCCTAACCCTGGTGATAGGAGAGACAGATCACAGCTTCATTAACCCTAACCCTGGTGATAGGAGAGACAGATCACAGCTTCATTAACCCTAACCCTGGTGATAGGAGAGACAGATCACAACTTCATTAACCCTAACCCTGGTGATAGGAGAGACAGATCACAGCTTCATTAACCCTAACCTAAACCCTAACAGCTACAGCACATGGCTTGAAATCACAGCTTGACATGGTTGGTGATCCAACCTTCATAATCCTCCAAAAGCAAACCCATGTCCACCATTTCTATTAAGTATTGACTACTTTTGATTATTATTGAGGAATCTAACCAAGAAATCAAGTGAGGCTATCACTGCTATCTACACTGAGTGTACAAAACATAAAGGAACACCTGCTCTTTCCATGAGACTGACCAGGTGAATCCAAGTCAAAGCTATGATCCCTTCTTGATGTCATTTGTTTAATCCACTTCAATCAGTGTAGATGAAGGGGAGGAGACAGGTTAAAGAAGGATTTTTAAGCCTTGAGATAATTTAGACATTGTGTATGTGTGCCATTCAGAGGGTGAATGGGCAAGACAAAAGATATAAGTGCCTTTGAACGGGGTATGGTAGTAGGTGCCAGGCAGGCCAGTTTGAGTGTGTCAAGAAATGCAACGCTGCTGGGTTTTTCACGCTCAACAGTTTCCCGTGTGTATCAAGAATGGTCCACCACCCAAAGGACATCCAGCCAACTTGACACAACTGTAAGAAGCATTGGAGTCAATATGGGCCAGCGTCCCTGCGGAACGCTTTCGACACCTTGTAGAGTCCATGCCATGACGAATTGAGGCTGTTCTGAGGGCAAAAAGGAGGGATGCAACTCAATATTAGGAAGATGTTCGTAATGTTTTGTACACTCAGTGTATACTGTATTAAAATGACTACGATGGACACCATGACAGGAACAAACCTTCCATCTGACTGGGCGTTCTTGCGTATCGTGTCAACTTTGGCCAGATCTCCAGATGACATGGCCTTCTGTATCTTCTTCTGTTCCTCAGAGCTGGTGGAAGGCTGAAACACCAATGAATGACAGAATGTCAATGACATCATACATAAATAGATATGACAGTTAAAAGAGACATTTCGATATCTACAGTACTAACTGAAGTCGTGTTACTCTACATCTACGTTTTCCGATCTCACAGGAGACGGGAGGATTTTCCCCCACGCCAGTAGATGGCGTGGTACAACAATAGATTCCTTGACAAAATGTAGCAATTCCACTAGCCTGAGTTGTCAGTTGACCTCAAGTCTAACATTATTCAATACTGTCTATAGCTCACAGTTTTTCACTAGCATACCTGACTAGCAGTATAGCTAACATGGATAGCCAGATAACACAATAAAGTTTGTTACGCTCAAGTAAAGAGGTCAGGAATGTGTGTTAATTAATCATCAGGGAGGAAGGTCAAGGTTGAGCGATGACCTTCAACCCAGGATCCCAGGGTTTGGTCAGAGAGCAGGGGTACTGGTGAGAAGAGAACGCTAACAGGCTAACAAGCTACAGTAACACATGCCATGGCTGATTATGCTGACAGAGATGAAAAAGGAGAAGGAGAGTATCACTTCTGGGCTGTGAAGAAGTGAGGAGACAGGCTAAGTTAGGCTAGAACTTTGATCGGGTTTTAAAGAGAAGAGTGTGTTAGCATCGTTGAAACAGTTTATGCTCGGAGGAAGAGGAAAAATCGAGTTAAAGCGTAGGTTGTTTTAGTTGAGTTGCTCGGTAGCACAGGTCTACCCAGTCAGTGCTGAAGAGGGTTAACAGCAGGGAAAAAAGATGGCCGTCCCAATGTGAACTTCTATTAGTTGAATTGGGGTGTAGGCCGAGGTTTAGGTATGGGTCTGTTTTCTTTACCATCTCTGAGTCACTGAAACACTCAAAGGACTCCTGTTTAGGGATGGTTTTGGCGTAGGGGGGAGGGGAGGAGAGGGGGGGCTTTCCGTCGTACTCGTCCTCCTCCGACTCGCACCCCAGCGAGGAGGTCGGCGTGCGGGTCAGAAAGTCAGAGCGTGTCCGTGCCATGCGGGCTTTCTTTCTGTGGCCCGCCCTGCTGACCTGGTTGACCAAAAACGATATAACAACAGTTGAAACACACTCACAAACAGGCCAATGAACGCTGCTTTCCTCTTTAGGACCTGTGGATACTAGACAGGGTCTTGGATGCCCCGATGTTTCCCTTTTAAATCTGTGCAACTTTCTCTCTGTGTCGCCATCTTTTTATTCCGTCGGTCTCACGCTCTCTCTCTCTCTCTCTAGGATATGTATTTTTTAAATGTTTTAATTTAACCTTTATTTAACTTGGCAGTTAAGTCAGTTAAGAAAACATTCTTATTTTACAATGATGGCCTACCCCGACCAAACCCTCCCCTAACCTGGACGACGCTGCTCCATATGTAAACACATGCAAACCCTTAGAACATATACAGAAACACACACACAATATTTATTTATCAGTCTGATTATTTGATATGGACATGCAAATACACACAAACATTATGACAAATGCTACCGGTTCTGCCATTCACTCACCTCCTGTGTTTTCAGTCCTATGGTGGGCTTGGTGCTTGAGGGGCCCTCTTTTGGGACTGCTACAGGCTTCTCTTGATTAACAGGCTTCTCCTTGTCAAACCTAAAACACATAGTCATTGAGTCAGGGAATGAAGAGGGGGTTAAACTGGCAATATGTAACTTTTAGAGCGACCTGACCAACTTCACATAGATATGTGAATTATAGATCTGTCATTCTCATTGAAAGCAAGTCTAAGAAGCGGTATATCGGTGCTATGTGCGCTATTTCTATGCTTTCGTTTTGCATCTTTTACTTTTGGTTTTGTACACCAGTTTCAAACAGCTGAAAATACAATGTTTTTGGTTATGGAAAATATATTTCACAGCGGTTTAGATGATACAATGATTCTTTACAATCAGAATTATTGTTTTGTCATAAACTGAAATTAGGTGAACTATTAGCGATTTCTGCATATTGTACCTTTAAGTTTCTGTGAAATAGTAAATCATTATTCCAAACCAATTAATTCCCAAGCAACACCTATTTTTCTGATGTTTTTTTAACTTCTATTACCTTTATGTGAACTATGCATCTATTAGGACTCTTGGTTTCTTTTCAAAGGTTAAGAATGATGTATGACATATACGTTTTTAGGAATAATCTCTCATGTGTATCAATGTCTAGTTGGGTGGTAAAGGTACCTACAGTACATGATAACTCCATGTCTAGACGGGTGGTAAAGGTACCCACAGTACATGATAACTCCATGTCTAGTCGGGTGGTAAAGGTACCCACAGTACATGATAACTCCATGTCTAGTTGGGTGGTAAAGGTACCTACAGTACATGATAACTCCATGTCTAGTCGGGTGGTAAAGGTACCTACAGTACATGATAACTCCATGTCTAGTCGGGTGGTAAAGGTACCTACAGTACATGATAACTCCATGTCTAGTCGGGTGGTAAAGGTACCTACAGTACATGATAACTCCATGTCTAGTCGGGTGGTAAAGGTACCTACAGTACATGATAACTCCATGTCTAGTTGGGTGGTAAAGGTACTTACAGTACATGATAACTCCATAGCTGGATTCAATACTCACTTAGAGAACGCCACTCTGTCTTTGGGCGCAAAGAAGATGTTTTCCGACATGTCAGTCATGCTGATGCTGGTGCCCTGATTAGCTGGGACCTTCTTGGGAACCCTCCCTCTGGCTCCTCCTCCCCCGCCCTCTCTGGACTCCAGGGTCAAATTCGGCGCCCAGCCATCCGCAATGGGTCTCCCATCCCCGGTCTTTGTTTTGGGGGCTGAGGGAGGTGGAGGGAGCCGGGCCTGGTTGGGCTGGGCCTTGTTGGGCTGGGCCTTGTTGGGCTGGGCCTTGTTGGGCTCAGGATGGGGCATGGGGACACTCTGGGTGTCCATCGGCCCAGGAGGAGAGAGGTATGCGTGGGCAGCGGACACAGACTGGGTCCTGGAGGGTGGAGCCAGAGCCGGGGCTCTCTCGATGAGAAGGGAGCTGGGTCTAAGGGGCCTGGTAGAGGTAGCTGTGGTTGCACTCCTGTCTTGGGGGGGCCCTCCCTGCCGGCTCTGCTGGATCCTGACCAGGGCCTCACCCCTCTGCTTCTCCAACAGTTCCCTCTCGTGCTGGGCGAAGTGGTGCCGCTGTCTCTCCAGAACCTCCTTCTGCTTCCGGATCTGGTCCATCATCTCCCGCTCGTTCTGCTGCTGCAGGTGCCGCTGCCTCTCCTCCTTTTCCTCGTTCAGTCGCTCCAGCTTCTCCAGGACCAACTGGTTGGCAGCTGGGACAGGGGTGGGGCCAGAGATAGGGATGACTGGGGCGGGATCTAGTGGTGGAACAGGTGCAGGGACTGGTAGCCGTGGCGATGAAGGGGATTCGCCGGTTTGTGCCGATCCGTCACGAACCTCTACAGGCGGAAAACGAATGATGGCACCATCGAGCTCCTCCTGATCCAGGGGGGTTTCCTTCTGCATGCTGATGACCACAACCACGGGTCGCCGTGACGATTCCCGCCTTTGTTTGATTGACTTGAGCGGCTTGGTGACGATGGTGGTACTAGTGGTATCGGCCTCGAGGGGCCGCGAGGAGTCATCGCTAAGACGATGGGTGATCATCAAGCTGCCATCAGTTGACGGAACGTAAAAGGTAGGGAGGTAGTTCTCTATCTTGGGCGGAGGTGGAGAGGCGGCAGCCGGGTCTAGCTTGGCCTGACTCTGACTGTCTGGAGGTGGGGCGGCGGCATCGGACACAGAAGCCCTGGGAGACTCCTTCGACACGAGGCTGACATCCGGGGCCTGCTCCAGCTGCACTTCAGAAGAGAGGGGGGAACCAAGCTCGTCCTCATCTGCCAAAGGTGCCCTCTCCCTGAGTATCTCGTCATCCATGCTGAGTAGCTCGAAGCTGCCCTTGGAGCTCTGGCTGTCGGGGGTTCCGGGTCCCTGGGGGGAGCGGCGAGGCGGGGTGGTGGTGGGGGTCAGCTCGGCCGACCAGCGCCTCTCTTCAGAGGGGGACGAGGCTCCACCACTGCCCGTGGCCCGCACCTTGAGCAGCTCCAGGCTGAACTTGGCCTGCTCCAGCTCCCTCATCCTCCGGCTCTCCCTCTTGGCCCTGGTGGTCTTCTGGCAGGGTTCGTCCAGGGTCCTGGTCCTCTCTCTCACCACCACAGTGGCTGTCGACGAAACTGGCGGTGGTTCCGACTGGGCCCTACCTGAGCTCTCTGCGGCCCTCGCCACTCCTCCCTCACCTCCTATTTCTACACCTCGTCCCTCTTTTACCCTCTCCTCCTGGCTGTTCAGTCTCTGGATGCTCCTTTCCCGCTCCTTGTATGAGCGGTCCTCCCATGTGCTCAGGTCCAGGCCCATGATCCTCACTGGCTGATCGTCTTCTTCTGGCGAGAGGCGCATCTGTCCATTCTGCAGCAGCTGCTGCTGTTGTTGACTCTCTCTCTCCCTCAGCCTCTGCTCTTTCTCCCTCAGTCTCTGCTCCTTCAAATGCCCGAAGCTGTCAATCAAGGAGGCATGGTTACAGCTAAACCAATCACAAGGCAACAGCACACCTTCATTGAGTCTTAATTCTTTGTTCCTTGACACAAGACAGACTAGACACTTAAAAACATATCACAGTCTCTTCCTGTTGAATGTGTCAACTCAAAGTGGCAGCCTTATGGGAGAATGTCCTCCTCTAGCTCAGCTGACTGTTGCTACTTTGTTCTGGGTGTTTATGTAACAACATTATCTGAACAGGAGACTTTTTAGCTGGCAGGCCATGAATACGAGCACGTCACCAGTTACGACTGGACGTGGAGGAGGATTGGATATAGAATTATGACCAATAAGTACAGTGAATTAACTTTGCAGCAATTTCTAATCTCATTGCAAGAATGTTTCCATCAATGCGTTGAAGTTATGGAGGCATGGAAGTTCAGATGGTCTTCTGTGGTAACACTGCCTTCATCAAATGTTCCATGGCATTTCATATTGATTTCCATGATCATTCATAAGTATCCAGAAACAGTAATGAAGCAAGCTCAGCTGCAGATAGATATGTAATATGTAGAACAGACTATTCACTCTCATGTCATGTGGAGAACCACGTCTGCTCTAAAACTTTCTGCAACACTTCACATTAGTTTACCTTTGTCTGGCCAGGTAGCCTTTGCCCGCTGCCTGTAGCAGCACCATGGTGCTACGCAGTCGCAGGTAGGCCTCTCTGGCCATGTGGCAGCGCCAGGCTGTC
Source organism: Salvelinus fontinalis (assembly GCF_029448725.1). Taxonomy (NCBI): domain Eukaryota; kingdom Metazoa; phylum Chordata; class Actinopteri; order Salmoniformes; family Salmonidae; genus Salvelinus; species Salvelinus fontinalis. The sequence continues at coordinate 11,285 of NW_026602440.1, read as the reverse complement.
TGGATGGCGAGTGCCGCCCCCTCCCGTTCTCGCCGCTTCAGCAACGCCCTCCACTCCCTCTGCAGCAGCAGGGCCGCCTCCCGCCACAGCCCGAACCTCCAGCGCTCCTTGTACCCCCGCCAAGCTGTCTGGATACACAAGGCTGCCCCCTCCTCGATGCTTGGGTTGTAGTCATCCTCCTGCTTGGACTGGTAGGCACGCCACCATTTCTGTGTGAGGGGAAGTATTTTTAAAAATTTAACTAGGCATGTCAGTTAAGAACAAATTCTTATTTACAATGACGGCCTACACCGGCCAAACCGGGACGACGCTGTAGGTGAGATCAGAGCTGTGGAGATCAGAGATGTTACCGCATTTATAGTCTGATGGAATTTGATGTTTATTGGATTTGAGTCCATCCCTCTGTAGCAACGTCCAATCCTGAATCCCCCCCCGCCCCCCCACTATGCACTTGTGGAGATCTGATTAGGTAAAAATTCCATCAAGCCAATCAGAAAGCAAAGCTATTACCATGTTGCTTACCATGTTGCTTACTGCTTATTCAATCCTCTCAGATTTCCACAAGTGCATAGAGGCTAGGAGGGGCTGGGTGTGTTAGGGGGGCTTAGCGGTATTAGGAGAGCCTGGGGGGCTAGGAGGCTAGATGTGTTAGGGGGGGCTTAGCGGTATTAGGAGGGCCTGGGGGGCTAGGAGGCTAGGTGTGTAAGGGGGGGCTTAGCGGTATTAGGAGGGCCTGGGGGGCTAGGAGGCTAGGTGTGTTAGGGGGGCATAGCGGAATTAGGAGGGCCTGGGGGGCTAGGAGGCTAGGTGTGTAAGGGGGGGCTTAGCGGTATTAGGAGGGCCTGGGGGGCTAGGAGGCTAGGTGTGTTAGGGGGGGCTTAGCGGTATAAGGAGAGCCTGGGGGGCTAGGAGGCTAGGTGTGTTAGGGGGGGCTTAGCGGTATTAGGAGGGCCTGAGGGGCTAGGAGGCTAGGTGTGTTAGGGGGGTTTAGCGGTATTAGGAGAGCCTGGGGGGCTAGGAAGCTAGGTGTGTTAGGGGGGCATAGCGGAATTAGGAGGGCCTGGGGGGCTAGGAGGGGCTGGGATTTGGCACTACTGTATAAAATAATATGGTATGGTCAGGGAAAATGTTGTCAAAACAAGACACAAAGCTATCCAAACTTGGATGACTACACAAAGAGCAACAGCAGGCTCAGCAGAGATAAATTAAATGCATGAACTGTTTGACAGACCTTTCGTTCTCCTGCTCTGGGAACATCATCACAACTCCTCCATAAGATGCTTTATTTCCTTTTGTTAGCTCTCTCCCTCCGTCTCTGGCTATTAACACTTCTACACATTGATTCCATTTCTTTTTCTTTTTAACCAGACAAAGCCAAAACACCCGAGTCTCTTTCCAAAGGACCAATTAGGCGGTTCCAGTGTAAACTGATATAATACGAGTCCCTCTCCTAGCAGGGAAGGGAGAAGTGTTCAACAGGGAAACATTAAAGGGTTAAAAGGGGGGTAGTAAGGGTAGATGCCCTGATCCATTTTGTTAATTTTTTGTTTCGTTTTATGTTTCTTTTAAACTGTTTTTCACACTGTGTATTCATATACTGTATTCTTCACATATCTCTTTCTAATATATCTACTACTGAACATTGCATTTTGTTATACTGTTTATTCACACTGAATATCTATATACTGGATTCCTGACATAGCTCACTGTAATACACTGCTCAAAAAAATAAAGGGAACACTTAAACAACACAATGTAACTCCAAGTCAATCACACTTCTGTGAAATCAAACTGTCCACTTAGGAAGCAACACTGATTGACAATAAATTTCACATGCTGTTGTGCAAATGGAATAGACAAAAGGTGGAAATTATAGGCAATTAGCAAGACACCCCCCAATAAAGGACTGGTTCTGCAGGTGGTGACCACAGACAACTTCTCAGTTCCTATGCTTCCTGGCTGATGTTTTGGTCACTTTTGAATGCTGGCGGTGCTCTCACTCTAGTGGTAGCATGAGACGGAGTCTACAACCCACACAAGTGGCTCAGGTAGTGCAGTTCATCCAGGATGGCACATCAATGCGAGCTGTGGCAAAAAGGTTTGCTGTGTCTGTCAGCGTAGTGTCCAGAGCATGGAGGCGCTACCAGGAGACAGGCCAGTACATCAGGAGACGTGGAGGAGGCCGTAGGAGGGCAACAACCCAGCAGCAGGACCGCTACCTCCGCCTTTGAGCAGGAGGAGCACTGCAAAATGACCTCCAGCAGGCCACAAATGTGTATGTGTCTGCTCAAACGGTCAGAAACAGACTCCATGAGGGTGGTATGAGAGCCCGACGTCCACAGGTGGGGATTGTGCTTACAGCCCAGCACCGTGCATGTCGTTTGGCATTTGCCAGAGAACACCAAGATTGGCAAATTTGCCACTGGCGCCCTGTGCTCTTCACAGATGAAAGCAGGTTCACACTGAGCACATGTGACAGACGTGACAGAGTCTGGAGACGCCGTGGAGAACGTTCTGCTGCCTGCAACATCCTCCAGCATGACTGGTTTGGCGATGGGTCAGTCATGGTGTGGGGTGGCATTTCTTTGTGGGGCCGCACAGCCCTCCATGTGCTCGCCAGAGGTAGCCTGACTGCCATTAGGTACCGAGATGAGATCCTCAGACCCCTTGTGAGACCATATGCTGACACATGCACATTTGTGGCCTGCTGGAGGTCATTTTGCAGGGCTCTGGCAGTGCACCTCCTTGCACAAAGGCGGAGGTAGCGGTCCTGCTGCTGGGTTGTTGCCCTCCTACGGCCTCCTCCACGTCTCCTGATGTACTGGCCTGTCTCCTGGTAGCGCCTCCATGCTCTGGACACTACGCTGACAGACACAGCAAACCTTTTTGCCACAGCTCACATTGATGGGCCATCCTGGATGAACTGCACTACCTGAGCCACTTGTGTGGGTTGTAGACTCCGTCTCATGCTACCACTAGAGTGAGAGCACCGCCAGCATTCAAAAGTGACCAAAACATCAGCCAGGAAGCATAGGAACTGAGAAGTGGTCTGTGGTCACCACCTGCAGAATCACTCCTTTTTTGGGGGTGTCTTGCTAATTGCCTATAATTTCCACCTTTTGTCTATTCCATTTGCACAACAGCATGTGAAATTTATTGTCAATCAGTGTTGCTTCCTAAGTGGACAGTTTGATTTCATAGAAGTGTGATTGACTTGGAGTTACATTGTGTTGTTTAAGTGTTCCCTTTATTTTTTTGAGCAGTGTATATCTACTGCTGTACATATTCTTAAGTAGATATTTTAGGTGTAAATACACAGATTGCTTTTGGATAACTGATAGTGTATACTGGATTAGTTGGGATAACTGATAGTGTATACTGGATTAGTTGGGATAACAGATAGTGAATACTGGATTAGTTGGGATAACAGATAGTGTATACTGGATTCGTTGGGATAACAGATAGTGTATACTGGATTCGTTGGGATAACAGATAGTGTATACTGGATTCGTTTGGATTACCGATAGTGTATACTGTAGTCGTTTGGATTACTGATAGTGAATACTGGATTCGTTTGGATTACTGATAGTGAATACTGGATTCGTTTGGATTACTGATAGTGTATACTGGATTCGTTTGGATTACTGATAGTGTATACTGGATTCGTTTGGATTACTGATAGTGTATACTGGATTCGTTTGGATTACTGATAGTGTATACTGATTCGTTTGGATTACTGATAGTGTATACTGGATTCGTTTGGATTACTGATAGTGTATACTGGATTCGTTTGGATTACTGATAGTGTATACTGGATTAGTTGGGATTACTGATAGTGTATACTGGATTAGTTGGGATAACTGATAGTGTATACTGGATTAGTTTGGATTACTGATAGTGTATACTGGATTAGTTGGGATTACTGATAGTGTATACTGGATTAGCTCTGACATTCCTGATTTCTTCTTTCTAGTTTTTGATTATTATTATTTGTGTCCTTGTTTGCCAATTTCGCTGCACTGTTAGGATCTAGTTACACAAGCATTTCGCTGCACCCACTATAATTTCTGTCAAACTGTGTACGCGACCAATAAACATTTATTTGATCCTGGAGGGCCAGAAGCATTTCAAAGTTTCATTCCAACCAGGCACCACACCTCACTCTACTAATCACCTCACCAACTGTGCTAGTTGATCAATAGAAGTGATTGGATAATTTACACCAAGGTCTCAAAGATCTAAAGCAAAACAGACCCACTGAAAACGCTGAAGTCCCGATCCTCGAGGTGTGTTCAATCCATTTCCATTCATAGCCAACTTCTCTAGTACAACAATGTCCCTGTTTATGAAAGCACTTAGTGTTTGGTTCCCGCTGGATACTGTAACGTAAACTAAATCAACAATTGCATAATTACTAGGATCAAATATCTGGTATGAGTCTTAGATTGTGATCGTGAAAGTTGAATGACATCCAAAACAAAGTTGAGGAACGGTCAAGAGAAATAGTTTAGCTAATTCACAGAATTTTCCACAAAAATAAATTGTGGGATTTTGTAGGATTACTGAAAGAGCTCTGGATCTAAACATCCCTCCATAACACATACAAATTAAATATCTTGCTGGCCCATCAAAACCGGGCTGAGCAGATTTCACAGATGAGGCCTGACACATAACATTGGGATGAGAAGCATTCCTGCCTCAGTTCAATAACATTATTTCCCACTTAAATCCATTTACTAAATACAAAATAAATATCACATATACAAACAAACTCCTACGTATCAAGCCTGGATGGACTATAGATCATTTACACAGTTAATATCACCAACTACGGTGCTGAGAGCCACAGAACAGGGTGTACAGACTTTCTACCAGCCCAGCGCTAACACACCTGATTCAACTAACCAAGACCCTGATTGCATGCAACTGTAATGAAACAAAAGCCTTCATACTCCAGTAACAGGACCATTTAACTGTAATGAAACAAAAGCCTGCATACCCCAGTAACAGGACCATTTAACTGTAATGAAACAAAAGCCTTCATACCCCAGTAACAGGACCATTTAACTGTAATGAAACAAAAGCCTGCATACCCCAGTAACAGGACCATGCAACTGTAATGAAACAAAACCCTTCATACTCCAGTAACAGGACCATTTAACTGTAATGAAACAAAAGCCTTCATACCCCAGTAACAGGACCATTTAACTGTAATGAAACAAAAGCCTTCATACTCCAGTAACAGGACCATGCAACTGTAATGAAACAAAACCCTTCATACCCCAGTAACAGGACCATTTAACTGTAATGAAACAAAAGCCTTCATACCCCAGTAACAGGACCATTTAACTGTAATGAAACAAAAGCCTTCATACCCCAGTAACAGGACCATTTAACTGTAATGAAACAAAAGCCTGCATACCCCAGTAACAGGACCATTTAACTGTAATGAAACAAAAGCCTTCATACCCCAGTAACAGGACCATTTAACTGTAATGAAACAAAAGCCTGCATACTCCAGTAACAGGACCATTTAACTGTAATGAAACAAAAGCCTGCATACCCCAGTAACAGGACCATTTAACTGTAATGAAACAAAAGCCTTCATACCCCAGTAACAGGACCATTTAACTGTAATGAAACAAAAGCCTTCATACCCCAGTAACAGGACCATTTAACTGTAATGAAACAAAAGCCTTCATACCCCAGTAACAGGACCATGCAACTGTAATGAAACAAAAGCCTTCATACCCCAGTAACAGGACCATGCAACTGTAATGAAACAAAAGCCTTCATACCCCAGTAACAGGACCATGCAACTGTAATGAAACAAAAGCCTTCATACCCCAGTAACAGGACAATGCAACTGTAATGAAACAAAAGCCTTCATACCCCAGTAACAGGACCATTTAACTGTAATGAAACAAAAGCCTTCATACCCCAGTAACAGGACCATTTAACTGTAATGAAACAAAAGCCTGCATACCCCAGTAACAGGACCATTTAACTGTAATGAAACAAAAGCCTGCATACCCCAGTAACAGGACCATTTAACTGTAATGAAACAAAAGCCTGCATACCCCAGTAACAGGACAATTTAACTGTAATGAAACAAAAGCCTTCATACTCCAGTAACAGGACCATTTAACTGTAATGAAACAAAAGCCTTCATACTCCAGTAACAGGACCATGCAACTGTAATGAAACAAAAGCCTTCATACCCCAGTAACAGGACCATGCAACTGTAATGAAACAAAAGCCTTCATACCCCAGTAACAGGACCATGCAACTGTAATGAAACAAAAGCCTTCATACCCCAGTAACAGGACCATTTAACTGTAATGAAACAAAAGCCTTCATACCCCAGTAACAGGACCATTTAACTGTAATGAAACAAAAGCCTGCATACCCCAGTAACAGGACCATTTAACTGTAATGAAACAAAAGCCTTCATACCCCAGTAACAGGACCATGCAACTGTAATGAAACAAAAGTCTTCATACCCCAGTAACAGGACCATTTAACTGTAATGAAACAAAACCCTTCATACCCCAGTAACAGGACCATTTAACTGTAATGAAACAAAAGCCTTCATACCCCAGTAACAGGACCATGCAACTGTAATGAAACAAAAGCCTTCATACCCCAGTAACAGGACCATGCAACTGTAATGAAACAAAAGCCTTCATACCCCAGTAACAGGACCATTTAACTGTAATGAAACAAAAGCCTTCATACCCCAGTAACAGGACCATTTAACTGTAATGAAACAAAAGCCTTCATACCCCAGTAACAGGACCATGCAACTGTAATGAAACAAAAGCCTTCATACCCCAGTAACAGGACCATACAACTGTAATGAAACAAAAGCCTTCATACCCCAGTAACAGAACCATTTAACTGTAATGAAACAAAACCCTTCATACCCCAGTAACAGGACCATGCAACTGTAATGAAACAAAAGCCTTCATACCCCAGTAACAGGACCATGCAACTGTAATGAAACAAAAGCCTGCATACCCCAGTAACAGGACCATGCAACTGTAATGAAACAAAAGCCTTCATACCCCAGTAACAGGACCATGCAACTGTAATGAAACAAAAGCCTTCATACCCCAGTAACAGGACCATTTAACTGTAATGAAACAAAACCCTTCATACCCCAGTAACAGGACCATGCAACTGTAATGAAACAAAAGCCTTCATACCCCAGTAACAGGACCATGCAACTGTAATGAAACAAAAGCCTTCATACCCCAGTAACAGGACCATGCAACTGTAATGAAACAAAAGCCTTCATACTCCAGTAACAGGACCATGCAACTGTAATGAAACAAAAGCCTTCATACCCCAGTAACAGGACCATGCAACTGTAATGAAACAAAAGCCTTCATACCCCAGTAACAGGACCATGCAACTGTAATGAAACAAAAGCCAGTATACCCCTGTAGCAGGACCAGGGTTGATGCCCTGTGCCCACTCATTTTCCCTGGGTGATGAGGCTATAAGAAGGGGACTGTCCCTGCCCCTGGGTGATGAGGCTATGAGAAGGGAACTGTTCCTGACCCTGGGTGATGAGGCTATAAGAAGGAGACTGTCCCTGCCCCTGGGTGATGAGGCTATGAGAAGGGAACGGTGGTTACCTGGATGGTTGTAGCAGCCAGTCTCATACTGATGAAGTGTTTCCTCTCCAGCAGGGCCCTGAAGCGGCGCTGCAGCGTGACGATACGGTTCAGGACCTCCCTGTGGAGCAACGCCTGCAGCTGCTGACGCTCCACCTCCCGCAGGAACACCTGACAGTGGACACAATGAGTGGCACATCATACACACATACATATACACACTCTCACTGTTCAAGTAACCCCCTCCCTGGATGATCAGACACAGGAGCAACAAGAATTTCAGGTATGGGAGCTATGGGCTGCTAATTATAGACATCAAACCAAAGGAATAGTGCTGGACCCATCTATCAGTGTGTGTGTGTGTGTGTGTGTGTCAGAGGTACTGTCCATACTTGGGGTATGTTCTTTATAACATCCGGTCTCCCAGAAAGACTAGAGTGCTGGTAATATAATGTCACTGCTCCATATTTTTCTGTTTCTATATTTAACTAAGTTCAATAACCTAAAGCAGGGCCGAATCTCCACCACCCCTGTGGAGACTGAAACTGATGTCAATTACCACTCATGAAGACAAACATGACGGACCATTTTTTCTTGTAGCTATAAGGACAATGCAAGGCCTGTCTGTTCTGTTGTAGAATAGTTAATTAGCCCAGCACCTGTGTTTAAAGGATGTGCGTTTGGCCACAAACGTTTCTATAGATAAGGCTAGTCTAAATTTGTAAAATAAAACAGATCAGCGCCTTATGGCAAATCCTCATATCCCCATGGGGGTACAATATACTACAGAAAACAAGACAATTGGATACAATTTTTGATACCTTGACTAAAAAGTCCCCATTTTATCTATTCCTCTTGGTTTTAATCGACTGTAGTGGCAGGCAGCTGGGTGAACAGTACCATGGTTTTAATCTACTGTAGCGACAGGCAGCTGGGTGAATAGTACCATGGTTTTAATCTACTATAGTGACAGGCAGCTGGGTGAATAGTACCATGGTTTTAATCTACTATAGTGACAGGCAGCTGGGTGAATAGTACCATGGTTTTAATCTACTATAGTGACAGGCAGCAGGGTGAACAGTACCATGGTTTTAATCTACTGTAGCGACAGGCAGCTGGGTGAATAGTACCATGGTTTTAATCTACTATAGTGACAGGCAGCAGGGTGAACAGTACCATGGTTTTAATCGACTATAGTGACAGGCAGCAGGGTGAACAGTACCATGGTTTTAATCTACTATAGTGACAGGCAGCTGGGTGAATAGTACCATGGTTTTAATCTACTATAGTGACAGGCAGCTGGGTGAATAGTACCATGGTTTTAATCTACTCTGGTAACAGGCAGCTGGGTGAATAGTACCATGGTTTTAATCTACTATAGTGACAGGCAGCTGGGTGAATAGTACCATGGTTTTGCCAACTTGGTATCCATTGGGTGCAAGGTCCACCTGGCCCAGGTACTGTCCGATGCCTTCCTGGGTGGCACTGGTGCCCTCGGGTAGCAGCACGCGGAAGTGACGGACAAAATCCTGCCAGGCAAGTAGAGGGAAAAGGAGAAATGCACACAAAAAACGGTTATTATAAATGTTGGAGGCGGTCCTCAACGGCCACGGTGTCTACTGGTTGACTCTTCTCTATGGCCCTGTACTGATCAGCTGGCCTTCTCTCCCTTGGTCTGAATCTGTCGCAGGCAGCACAAAACACTGCAGCCCCTGAGGATTGGCACTGTTCATTTCTAAGTGACATCACCAGCCAGTCTGTAAAGGAACATCTCTTTGCTTCACTCTACAGGAGCGACACGGAGGACAAGATCCAGTTCGGGGCACATGTGGTTTTAGGGATAGTCCATGGTGATATTTACAGGGAGACTAACTATCATCATCAAAAACATATTCCTCCTCCCACTCCCCCAAATGGAGGCCCGTTGTCTGATGTCAACACAGTCGGCAGTCTGGGAAACCGGTGAAGGCCGTAGGGGTGTGGCTGACTGACTGGGGAACAGATGCTGTGTTTTTACAATTACCCCCACAGGGCCGAGCGTTTCATTACAGACTATAGAGGCCCTGTTCTCCACACTGATCTCAGGACAGTCTTCAGAAGATGACACGCGCTCCCGATATTTTTCATCATCATAGAGGACCGCAGCTCTACTATGTCAGGGGAATTCAGATAAATGAGAATGTCAGGCTGAGGCTAAAACTGGCTAGTGTTATGAGTAAGTTAATGAGCGTACGGGCGAGGCATTCCTTCTCGTTTCACCGTCAAGGTTGTGTATTACAAACGTTCCATCACAGTGGTTTTGCCCGGTGATCTAACGTTTGGCTTCCACAGCTGTAAACACTAGTTCAACAGTTCCTTACAGGACAAGCAATATACGAAAATAAAAGGTGATGCTACTATAAAACTGAAGGATATGCTAAATGTACAGTAACAAGCTAGACACTAGACAATCTATAACATTATTGTGACATTACTGTACCCAACTAGTCATATTCAAATGCCACCTAACTTAAGAGCACTATCCTAATAGTCCCACTATACTATCATACAAACAACATCAAACTTAAAGTCTTTGAGACAATATGGCCATCACTTCAAATCGCAAGCAATTAATTTCTTACAGCAGACGCCTTTGTTCGCTCAATGAATAGCACGATCAGTTGCATACAACAGATCCCAATCACCAAGCCAACTGAAACACAGAACGAAGTGGAAACAATGACTCAGATGTTGGACTTGACTCGGAGGTCACTGAGCAACAGAGGACTTGACTCGGAGGTCACTGAGCAACAGAGGACTTGACTCGGAGGTCACTGAGCAACAGAGGACTTGACTCGGAGGTCACTGAGCAACAGAGGACTTGACTCGGAGGTCACTGAGCAACAGAGGACTTGACTCGGAGGTCACTGAGCAACAGAGGACTTGACTCGGAGGTCACTGAGCAACAGAGGACTTGACTCGGAGGTCACTGAGCAACAGAGGACTTGACTCGGAGGTCACTGAGCAACAGAGGACTTGACTCGGAGGTCACTGAGCAACAGAGGACTTGACTCGGAGGTCACTGAGCAACAGAGGACTTGACTCGGAGGTCACTGAGCAACAGAGGACTTGACTCGGAGGTTACTGAGCAACAGAGGACTTGACTCGGAGGTTACTGAGCAACAGAGGACTTGACTCGGAGGTTACTGAGCAACAGAGGACTTGACTCGGAGGTTACTGAGCAACAGAGGACTTGACTCGGAGGTTACTGAGCAACAGAGGACTTGACTCGGAGGTTACTGAGCAACAGAGGACTTGACTCGGAGGTTACTGAGCAACAGAGGACTTGACTCGGAGGTTACTGAGCAACAGAGGACTTGACTCGGAGGTTACTGAGCAACAGAGGACTTGACTCGGAGGTTACTGAGCAACAGAGCACTTGACTCGGAGGTTACTGAGCAACAGAGGACTTGACTCGGAGGTTACTGAGCAACAGAGGACTTGACTCAGAGGTTACTGAGGAATAGAGGAAATTGCATCAGGGCTCGAGTCCACACCACCTTTGGAAAGAAGGAAAATGTTAACGTGGTCGCTAATGAGTGACTGAAATGTTTCCAGGAGAGAAGACAGGCAGATTAACTGACTAATGTCTACGATGTGAGTGCTTCCTGGAGAGAAGACTGG
>NW_026602439.1:0-17748 GCF_029448725.1 Salvelinus fontinalis | reverse complement strand
AGGAGGTGGTTGGGTCCTTCCTCCAGGACTCCAGGGTGGTGCTGGGGGACTCTAAGGAGGGGGTGTTAGACTAGTCTCTGAGGAGGTGGTTGTTCTCCTTCCTCCAGGACTCCAGGGTGGTGCTGGGGGACTCTAAGGAGGGGGTGTTAGACTAGTCTCTGAGGAGGTGGTTGTTCTCCTTCCTCCAGGACTCCAGGGTGGTGCTGGGGGACTCTAAGGAGGGGGTGTTAGACTAGTCTCTGAGGAGGTGGTTGGGTCCTTCCTCCAGGACTCCAGGGTGGTGCTGGGGGACTCTAAGGAGGGGGTGTTAGACTAGTCTCTGAGGAGGTGGTTGTTCTCCTTCCTCCAGGACTCCAGGGTGGTGCTGGGGGACTCTAAGGAGGGGGTGTTAGACTAGTCTCTGAGGAGGTGGTTGTTCTCCTTCCTCCAGGACTCCAGGGTGGTGCTGGGGGACTCTAAGGAGGGGGTGTTAGACTAGTCTCTGAGGAGGTGGTTGTTCTCCTTCCTCCAGGACTCCAGGGTGGTGCTGGGGGACTCTAAGGAGGGGGTGTTAGACTAGTCTCTGAGGAGGTGGTTGTTCTCCTTCCTCCAGGACTCCAGGGTGGTGCTGGGGGACTCTAAGGAGGGGGTGTTAGACTAGTCTCTGAGGAGGTGGTTGGGTCCTTCCTCCAGGACTCCAGGGTGGTGCTGGGGGACTCTAAGGAGGGGGTGTTAGACTAGTCTCTGAGGAGGTGGTTGGGTCCTTCCTCCAGGACTCCAGGGTGGTGCTGGGGGACTCTAAGGAGGGGGTGTTAGACTAGTCTCTGAGGAGGTGGTTGTTCTCCTTCCTCCAGGACTCCAGGGTGGTGCTGGGGGACTCTAAGGAGGGGGTGTTAGACTAGTCTCTGAGGAGGTGGTTGTTCTCCTTCCTCCAGGACTCCAGGGTGGTGCTGGGGGACTCTAAGGAGGGGGTGTTAGACTAGTCTCTGAGGAGGTGGTTGTTCTCCTTCCTCCAGGACTCCAGGGTGGTGCTGGGGGACTCTAAGGAGGGGGTGTTAGACTAGTCTCTGAGGAGGTGGTTGGGCTCCTTCCTCCAGGACTCCAGGGTGGTGCTGGGGGACTCTAAGGAGGGGGTGTTAGACTAGTCTCTGAGGAGGTGGTTGTTCTCCTTCCTCCAGGACTCCAGGGTGGTGCTGGGGGACTCTAAGGAGGGGGTGTTAGACTAGTCTCTGAGGAGGTGGTTGGGTCCTTCCTCCAGGACTCCAGGGTGGTGCTGGGGGACTCTAAGGAGGGGGTGTTAGACTAGTCTCTGAGGAGGTGGTTGTTCTCCTTCCTCCAGGACTCCAGGGTGGTGCTGGGGGACTCTAAGGAGGGGGTGTTAGACTAGTCTCTGAGGAGGTGGTTGTTCTCCTTCCTCCAGGACTCCAGGGTGGTGCTGGGGGACTCTAAGGAGGGGGTGTTAGACTAGTCTCTGAGGAGGTGGTTGTTCTCCTTCCTCCAGGACTCCAGGGTGGTGCTGGGGGACTCTAAGGAGGGGGTGTTAGACTAGTCTCTGAGGAGGTGGTTGGGTCCTTCCTCCAGGACTCCAGGGTGGTGCTGGGGGACTCTAAGGAGGGGGTGTTAGACTAGTCTCTGAGGAGGTGGTTGGGTCCTTCCTCCAGGACTCCAGGGTGGTGCTGGGGGACTCTAAGGAGGGGGTGTTAGACTAGTCTCTGAGGAGGTGGTTGGGTCCTTCCTCCAGGACTCCAGGGTGGTGCTGGGGGACTCTAAGGAGGGGGTGTTAGACTAGTCTCTGAGGAGGTGGTTGTTCTCCTTCCTCCAGGACTCCAGGGTGGTGCTGGGGGACTCTAAGGAGGGGGTGTTAGACTAGTCTCTGAGGAGGTGGTTGGGCTCCTTCCTCCAGGACTCCAGGGTGGTGCTGGGGGACTCTAAGGAGGGGGTGTTAGACTAGTCTCTGAGGAGGTGGTTGGGCTCCTTCCTCCAGGACTCCAGGGTGGTGCTGGGGGACTCTAAGGAGGGGGTGTTAGACTAGTCTCTGAGGAGGTGGTTGTTCTCCTTCCTCCAGGACTCCAGGGTGGTGCTGGGGGACTCTAAGGAGGGGGTGTTAGACTAGTCTCTGAGGAGGTGGTTGGGTCCTTCCTCCAGGACTCCAGGGTGGTGCTGGGGGACTCTAAGGAGGGGGTGTTAGACTAGTCTCTGAGGAGGTGGTTGTTCTCCTTCCTCCAGGACTCCAGGGTGGTGCTGGGGGACTCTAAGGAGGGGGTGTTAGACTAGTCTCTGAGGAGGTGGTTGGGTCCTTCCTCCAGGACTCCAGGGTGGTGCTGGGGGACTCTAAGGAGGGGGTGTTAGACTAGTCTCTGAGGAGGTGGTTGGGCTCCTTCCTCCAGGACTCCAGGGTGGTGCTGGGGGACTCTAAGGAGGGGGTGTTAGACTAGTCTCTGAGGAGGTGGTTGGGTCCTTCCTCCAGGACTCCAGGGTGGTGCTGGGGGACTCTAAGGAGGGGGTGTTAGACTAGTCTCTGAGGAGGTGGTTGGGTCCTTCCTCCAGGACTCCAGGGTGGTGCTGGGGGACTCTAAGGAGGGGGTGTTAGACTAGTCTCTGAGGAGGTGGTTGTTCTCCTTCCTCCAGGACTCCAGGGTGGTGCTGGGGGACTCTAAGGAGGGGGTGTTAGACTAGTCTCTGAGGAGGTGGTTGGGTCCTTCCTCCAGGACTCCAGGGTGGTGCTGGGGGACTCTAAGGAGGGGGTGTTAGACTAGTCTCTGAGGAGGTGGTTGGGTCCTTCCTCCAGGACTCCAGGGTGGTGCTGGGGGACTCTAAGGAGGGGGTGTTAGACTAGTCTCTGAGGAGGTGGTTGGGTCCTTCCTCCAGGACTCCAGGGTGGTGCTGGGGGACTCTAAGGAGGGGGTGTTAGACTAGTCTCTGAGGAGGTGGTTGTTCTCCTTCCTCCAGGACTCCAGGGTGGTGCTGGGGGACTCTAAGGAGGGGGTGTTAGACTAGTCTCTGAGGAGGTGGTTGGGTCCTTCCTCCAGGACTCCAGGGTGGTGCTGGGGGACTCTAAGGAGGGGGTGTTAGACTAGTCTCTGAGGAGGTGGTTGTTCTCCTTCCTCCAGGACTCCAGGGTGGTGCTGGGGGACTCTAAGGAGGGGGTGTTAGACTAGTCTCTGAGGAGGTGGTTGGGTCCTTCCTCCAGGACTCCAGGGTGGTGCTGGGGGACTCTAAGGAGGGGGTGTTAGACTAGTCTCTGAGGAGGTGGTTGTTCTCCTTCCTCCAGGACTCCAGGGTGGTGCTGGGGGACTCTAAGGAGGGGGTGTTAGACTAGTCTCTGAGGAGGTGGTTGGGTCCTTCCTCCAGGACTCCAGGGTGGTGCTGGGGGACTCTAAGGAGGGGGTGTTAGACTAGTCTCTGAGGAGGTGGTTATTCTCCTTCCTCCAGGACTCCAGGGTGGTGCTGGGCGACTCTAAGGAGGGGGTGTTTACCTACGTCCACTACCTGACGCTGTATGACCTGGAGGCCCGAGGCTTCGTCCGGCCGTTCTGCATGGCCTACGTCTCTGCCAACGAGAGGAAGGTCATGCTGCAGTTCCAGGAGCTGTCGCTCCTCTTCTCCCGCGCCTCCGAGTGTCTGAAGACCGGAAACCGACGGGCCTTCGCCCGCGAGCTGCAGAGGAAGCTACGGGACCTGGAGTAAGAGGACAGAGACGAACATGAACACACACACACACACACACACACACACACACAGACACAGACACAGACACAGACACAGACACAGACACAGACACACACACGTTCACGCACTGACACAGAGTTTGTTTGTGTGAGCGGTTTTAAATCCTTCTCTCTGTTGACAGGTACACACGATCCATCCTTCAAGCAGGGCTTCAAAGGATATCCAATGAGAGTGCGGAGATCAGGGAGGAGGCGGAGCTGCAGACGACAGCCAACGAGCTTGCTAGCGTGGATCTATCCATCCTGGACCACAGATCCCTCCTCCACCAGGTCACTTCCTATCCCAACAGGAAGTTAAAAGACCCTGGCTTTCTACCCTACGACCCCTCCCTATACCCAGAGACCCTCCCCCTGACTCCTGATCCCCCCTCCCCCTCATACACCCCTCAGCTGGTTTCCGGGGCGTCGCTAGGGGGCGGGGGCTGGTCAGCGAGGCGGTTCGACCGCCGTCTGAAGCCGTTGGAGGAGCTGAGCGACTGCTACTTCCTGTCTCTGACGCTAGAACAGCTGGGCAACGCAGAATGCCGTCTCCGTGGAGACCAGAGTGTTCTACACAACCGTCGCATCACACGCGGGCTCTCGAGGACGCTTTCACACACGCAGTTCCTGTTCCAGCTCTGGGACCAGGAGGAGGAGGACCTGGAGGAGGAGGAGGAGGGGGCGGGGCTAGAGGGAGGAAGTGGCGTGATGTCACATCCTGTGGAGTGGGCGGGGGCGGGACCGCCGAGCCTGGAGTCGTTCTTCTCCTGCGTGGAGGACGTGTCAATCAAACTGGAGACAGGAAGTGGAGGGGCGGGGCCGACACTTGATCCCGAGGGGGAAGAAGTAACCGCGGAGACGAGACCGGGCAGCGTGAGCAGCGGAGACAGCATCGAGGTCCTCGGGACGGAGCGCTCGTATAGGACACAGGGACTCACCCACGTGGACCTCAGAGGTAGGTACAGTGGATTCAGATTGAGGTCCTGGGGACGGAGCGTTCGTATAGAACACAGGGACTCACCCACGTGGAACTCAGTGGTAGGTACAGTGGATTCAGATTGAGGTCCTGGGGACGGAGAGCTCCTATAGAACACAGGGACTCACCCACATGGTCCTCAGAGGTAGGTACAGTGGATTCAGATTGAGGTCCTGGGGACGGAGAGCTCCTATAGAACACAGGGACTCACCCACGTGGACCTCAGTGGTAGGTACAGTGGATTCAGATTGAGGTCCTGGGGACGGAGAGCTCCTATAGAACACAGGGACTCACCCACGTGGACCTCAGAGGTAGGTACAGTGGATTCAGATTGAGGTCCTGGGGACGGAGAGCTCCTATAGAACACAGGGACTCACCCACGTGGTCCTCAGAGGTAGGTACAGTGGATTCAGATTGAGGTCCTGGGGACGGAGTCGTATAGAACACAGGGACTCACCCACATGGTCCTCAGTGGTAGGTACAGTGGATTCAGATTGAGGTCCTGGGGACGGAGAGCTCCTATAGAACACAGGGACTCGCCCACGTGGACCTCAGAGGTAGGTACAGTGGATTCAGATTGAGGTCCTGGGGACGGAGAGCTCCTATAGAACACAGGGACTCACCCACATGGTCCTCAGAGGTAGGTACATTGGATTCAGATTGAGGTCCTGGGGACGGAGAGCTCCTATAGAACACAGGGACTCACCCACGTGGTCCTCAGTGGTAGGTACAGTGGATTCAGATTGAGGTCCTGGGGACGGCGTCGTATAGAACACAGGGACTCACCCACGTGGACCTCAGTGGTAGGTACAGTGGATTCAGATTGAGGTCCTGGGGACGGAGAGCTCCTATAGAACACAGGGACTCACCCACGTGGTCCTCAGTGGTAGGTACAGTGGATTCAGATTGAGGTCCTGGGGACAGAGTTGTATAGAACACAGGGACTCACCCACGTGGACCTCAGTGGTAGGTACAGTGGATTCAGATTGAGGTCCTGGGGACGGAGAGCTCCTATAGAACACAGGGACTCACCCACGTGGTCCTCAGTGGTAGGTACAGTGGATTCAGATTGAGGTCCTGGGGACGGAGAGCTCATATAGAACACAGGGACTCACCCACGTGGACCTCAGAGGTAGGTACAGTGGATTCAGATTGAGGTCCTGGGGACGGCGTCGTATAGAACACAGGGACTCACCCACGTGGACCTCAGTGGTAGGTACAGTGGATTCAGATTGAGGTCCTGGGGACGGAGAGCTCCTATAGAACACAGGGACTCACCCACGTGGACCTCAGTGGTAGGTACAGTGGATTCAGATTGAGGTCCTGGGGACGGAGAGCTCGTATAGAACACAGGGACTCACCCACGTGGACCTCAGTGGTAGGTACAGTGGATTCAGATTGAGGTCCTGGGGACGGAGAGCTCCTATAGAACACAGGGACTCACCCACGTGGACCTCAGTGGTAGGTACAGTGGATTCAGATTGAGGTCCTGGGGACGGCGTCGTATAGAACACAGGGACTCACCCACGTGGACCTCAGTGGTAGGTACAGTGGATTCAGATTGAGGTCCTGGGGACGGAGAGCTCATATAGAACACAGGGACTCACCCACGTGGAACTCAGTGGTAGGTACAGTGGATTCAGATTGAGGTCCTGGGGACGGAGAGCTCATATAGAACACAGGGACTCACCCACGTGGACTTCAGTGGTAGGTACAGTGGATTCAGATTGAGGTCCTGGGGACGGAGAGCTCATATAGAACACAGGGACTCACCCACGTGGACCTCAGTGGTAGGTACAGTGGATTCAGATTGAGGTCCTCGGGACGGAGCGCTCGTATAGAACACAGGGACTCACCCACGTGGACCTCAGTGGTAGGTACAGTGGATTCAGATTGAGGTCCTGGGGACGGAGCGCTCGTATAGAACACAGGGACTCACCCACGTGGACCTCAGTGGTAGGTACAGTGGATTCAGATTGAGGTCCTGGGGACGGAGAGCTCGTATAGAACACAGGGACTCACCCACGTGGACCTCAGTGGTAGGTACAGTGGATTCAGATTGAGGTCCTGGGGACGGAGTCGTATAGAACACAGGGACTCACCCACGTGGTCCTCAGTGGTAGGTACAGTGGATTCAGATTGAGGTCCTGGGGACGGAGAGCTCCTATAGAACACAGGGACTCACCCACGTGGTCCTCAGTGGTAGGTACAGTGGATTCAGATTGAGGTCCTGGGGACGGAGAGCTCCTATAGAACACAGGGACTCACCCACATGGTCCTCAGAGGTAGGTACAGTGGATTCAGATTGAGGTCCTGGGGACGGAGAGCTCCTATAGAACACAGGGACTCACCCACGTGGACCTCAGAGGTAGGTACAGTGGATTCAGAAACTGTTCAGACCTCTTGACTTTTGACACATTTTGTTACGTTACAGCCCTATTCTAAAATGGATTAAATTGTCCCCCTCCCCCTCAATCTACACACAATACCCCATAATGACAGAGCACAAACTGGTTTTTAGAAATGTTTGCAAATGCATAAAAAAAAAAAAAAAAGGATTACATTTACATTAGTATTCAGACCCTTCACATTTGGCAGCGTTTACAGCCTCGAGTCTTCTTGACTAAACCTGTTTTTTGCTTACGGGGTATTGAGACGTCGTTACGGGGTGTTGAGACGTCGTTACGGGGTATTGAGACGTCGTTACGGGGTATTGAGACGTCGTTACGGGGTATTGAGACGTCGTTACGGGGTATTGCCACGTCGTTACGGGGTATTGAGACGTCGTTACGGGGTATTGAGACGTCGTTACGGGGTATTGAGACGTCGTTACGGGGTATTGAGACGTCGTTACGGGGTATTGAGACGTCGTTACGGGGTATTGAGACGTCGTTACGGGGTATTGAGACGTCGTTACGGGGTATTGAGACGTCGTTACGGGGTATTGAGGCGTCGTTACGGGGTATTGAGGCGTCGTTACGGGGTATTGCCGCGTCGTTACGGGGTATTGAGACGTCGTTACGGGGTATTGCCACGTCGTTACTGGGTATTGCCACGTCGTTACGGGGTATTGAGGCGCCGTTACTGGGTATTGAGACGTCGTTACGGGGTATTGAGACGTCGTTACGGGGTATTGAGGCGTCGTTACGGGGTGTTGAGGCGTCGTTACGGGGTATTGAGACGTCGTTACGGGGTATTGAGGCGTCGTTACGGGGTGTTGAGGCGTCGTTACGGGGTATTGCGACGTCGTTACGGGGTATTGAGGCGTCGTTACGGGGTATTGAGACGTCGTTACGGGGTATTGAGACGTCGTTACGGGGTGTTGAGACGTCGTTACGGGGTGTTGAGACGTCGTTACGGGGTGTTGAGACGTCGTTACGGGGTGTTGAGACGTCGTTACGGGGTATTGAGACGTCGTTACGGGGTATTGAGACGTCGTTACGGGGTATTGAGACGTCGTTACGGGGTATTGAGGCGTCGTTACGGGGTATTGAGACGTCGTTACGGGGTGTTGAGACGTCGTTACGGGGTGTTGAGACGTCGTTACGGGGTGTTGAGACGTCGTTACGGGGTGTTGAGACGTCGTTACGGGGTATTGAGACGTCGTTACGGGGTATTGAGACGTCGTTACGGGGTATTGAGGCGTCGTTACGGGGTATTGAGACGTCGTTACGGGGTATTGAGACGTCGTTACGGGGTATTGAGACGTCGTTACGGGGTATTGAGACGTCGTTACGGGGTATTGAGGCGTCGTTACGGGGTATTGAGACGTCGTTACGGGGTATTGAGGCGTCGTTACGGGGTATTGAGACGTCGTTACGGGGTATTGAGACGTCGTTACGGGGTGTTGAGACGTCGTTACGGGGTATTGAGGCGTCGTTACGGGGTATTGAGACGTCGTTACGGGGTGTTGAGGCGTCGTTACGGGGTATTGAGACGTCGTTACGGGGTATTGAGGCGTCGTTACGGGGTGTTGAGGCGTCGTTACGGGGTATTGCGACGTCGTTACGGGGTATTGCCGCGTCGTTACGGGGTATTGAGACGTCGTTACGGGGTATTGAGACGTCGTTACGGGGTATTGCCGCGTCGTTACGGGGTATTGAGACGTCGTTACGGGGTATTGAGACGTCGTTACGGGGTGTTGAGACGTCGTTACGGGGTGTTGAGACGTCGTTACGGGGTATTGAGACGTCGTTACTGGGTATTGAGACGTCGTTACGGGGTATTGCCGCGTCGTTACGGGGTATTGAGACGTCGTTACGGGGTATTGAGACGTCGTTACGGGGTATTGAGACGTCGTTACGGGGTGTTGAGACGTCGTTACGGGGTATTGAGACGTCGTTACTGGGTATTGAGACGTCGTTACGGGGTATTGAGACGTCGTTACGGGGTATTGAGGCGTCGTTACGGGGTATTGAGGCGTCGTTACGGGGTATTGAGACGTCGTTAGGGGGTATTGAGACGTCGTTACGGGGTATTGAGGCGTCGTTACGGGGTATTGAGGCGTCGTTACGGGGTATTGAGACGTCGTTACGGGGTATTGAGACGTCGTTAAGGGGTATTGAGACGCCGTTACGGGGTATTGAGACGTCGTTACGGGGTATTGAGACGTCGTTACGGGGTGTTGAGACGTC
This sequence comes from Salvelinus fontinalis, assembly GCF_029448725.1. Lineage (NCBI taxonomy): Eukaryota > Metazoa > Chordata > Actinopteri > Salmoniformes > Salmonidae > Salvelinus > Salvelinus fontinalis. The sequence goes on along the minus strand of NW_026602439.1, from coordinate 8,452 downwards.
GTTACGGGGTGTTGAGACGTCGTTACGGGGTGTTGAGACGTCGTTACGGGGTGTTGAGACGTCGTTACGGGGTGTTGAGACGTCGTTACGGGGTATTGAGACGTCGTTACGGGGTATTGCCACGTCGTTACGGGGTATTGAGACGTCGTTACGGGGTATTGAGACGTCGTTACGGGGTATTGAGGCGTCGTTACGGGGTATTGAGGCGTCGTTACGGGGTATTGAGGCGTCGTTACGGGGTATTGAGGCGTCGTTACGGGGTATTGAGGCGTCGTTACGGGGTATTGAGGCGTCGTTACGGGGTATTGAGACGTCGTTACGGGGTATTGAGACGTCGTTACGGGGTATTGAGACGTCGTTACGGGGTATTGAGACGTCGTTACGGGGTATTGAGACGTCGTTACGGGGTATTGCCGACTCGTTACGGGGTATTGCCGCGTCGTTACGGGGTATTGAGACGTCGTTACGGGGTATTGAGACGTCGTTACGGGGTATTGAGACGTCGTTACGGGGTATTGCCGCGTCGTTACGGGGTATTGCCGCGTCGTTACGGGGTATTGAGGCGTCGTTACGGGGTATTGAGGCGTCGTTACGGGGTATTGAGGCGTCGTTACGGGGTATTGAGACGTCGTTACGGGGTATTGAGACGTCGTTACGGGGTATTGAGACGTCGTTACGGGGTATTGAGACGTCGTTAGGGGGTATTGAGACGTAGTTGCGGGGTATTGAGACGTCGTTACGGGGTATTGCCGCGTCGTTACGGGGTATTGAGACGTCGTTACGGGGTATTGAGACGTCGTTACGGGGTATTGAGACGTCGTTACGGGGTATTGAGACGTCGTTACGGGGTATTGAGACGTCGTTACGGGGTGTTGAGACGTCGTTACGGGGTATTGAGACGTCGTTACGGGGTATTGAGACGTCGTTACGGGGTATTGAGACGTCGTTACGGGGTATTGAGACGTCGTTACGGGGTATTGAGGCGTCGTTACGGGGTATTGAGGCGTCGTTACGGGGTATTGAGACGTCGTTACGGGGTATTGAGACGTCGTTACGGGGTATTGAGACGTCGTTACGGGGTATTGAGACGTCGTTACGGGGTATTGAGACGTCGTTACGGGGTATTGCCGAGTCGTTACGGGGTATTGAGACGTCGTTACGGGGTATTGAGACGTCGTTACGGGGTATTGAGACGTCGTTACGGGGTATTGCCGAGTCGTTACGGGGTATTGAGACGTCGTTACGGGGTATTGAGGCGTCGTTACGGGGTATTGCCGAGTCGTTACGGGGTATTGAGGCGTCGTTACGGGGTATTGAGACGTCGTTACGGGGTATTGAGACGTCGTTACGGGGTATTGAGGCGTCGTTACGGGGTATTGAGACGTCGTTACGGGGTATTGAGACGTCGTTACGGGGTGTTGAGACGTCGTTACGGGGTGTTGAGACGTCGTTACGGGGTGTTGAGACGTCGTTACGGGGTGTTGAGACGTCGTTACGGGGTGTTGAGACGTCGTTACGGGGTATTGAGACGTCGTTACGGGGTATTGAGGCGCCGTTACTGGGTATTGAGACGTCGTTACGGGGTATTGAGACGTCGTTACGGGGTATTGAGGCGTCGTTACGGGGTGTTGAGGCGTCGTTACGGGGTATTGAGACGTCGTTACGGGGTATTGAGGCGTCGTTACGGGGTGTTGAGGCGTCGTTACGGGGTATTGCGACGTCGTTACGGGGTATTGAGGCGTCGTTACGGGGTATTGAGACGTCGTTACGGGGTATTGAGACGTCGTTACGGGGTGTTGAGACGTCGTTACGGGGTGTTGAGACGTCGTTACGGGGTGTTGAGACGTCGTTACGGGGTGTTGAGACGTCGTTACGGGGTATTGAGACGTCGTTACGGGGTATTGAGACGTCGTTACGGGGTATTGAGACGTCGTTACGGGGTATTGAGGCGTCGTTACGGGGTATTGAGACGTCGTTACGGGGTGTTGAGACGTCGTTACGGGGTGTTGAGACGTCGTTACGGGGTGTTGAGACGTCGTTACGGGGTGTTGAGACGTCGTTACGGGGTATTGAGACGTCGTTACGGGGTATTGAGACGTCGTTACGGGGTATTGAGGCGTCGTTACGGGGTATTGAGACGTCGTTACGGGGTATTGAGACGTCGTTACGGGGTATTGAGACGTCGTTACGGGGTATTGAGACGTCGTTACGGGGTATTGAGGCGTCGTTACGGGGTATTGAGACGTCGTTACGGGGTATTGAGGCGTCGTTACGGGGTATTGAGACGTCGTTACGGGGTATTGAGACGTCGTTACGGGGTGTTGAGACGTCGTTACGGGGTATTGAGGCGTCGTTACGGGGTATTGAGGCGTCGTTACGGGGTGTTGAGGCGTCGTTACGGGGTATTGAGACGTCGTTACGGGGTATTGAGGCGTCGTTACGGGGTGTTGAGGCGTCGTTACGGGGTATTGCGACGTCGTTACGGGGTATTGCCGCGTCGTTACGGGGTATTGAGACGTCGTTACGGGGTATTGAGACGTCGTTACGGGGTATTGCCGCGTCGTTACGGGGTATTGAGACGTCGTTACGGGGTATTGAGACGTCGTTACGGGGTGTTGAGACGTCGTTACGGGGTGTTGAGACGTCGTTACGGGGTATTGAGACGTCGTTACTGGGTATTGAGACGTCGTTACGGGGTATTGCCGCGTCGTTACGGGGTATTGAGACGTCGTTACGGGGTATTGAGACGTCGTTACGGGGTATTGAGACGTCGTTACGGGGTATTGAGACGTCGTTACGGGGTGTTGAGACGTCGTTACGGGGTGTTGAGACGTCGTTACGGGGTATTGAGACGTCGTTACTGGGTATTGAGACGTCGTTACGGGGTATTGCCGCGTCGTTACGGGGTATTGAGACGTCGTTACGGGGTATTGAGGCGTCGTTACGGGGTATTGAGGCGTCGTTACGGGGTATTGAGACGTCGTTAGGGGGTATTGAGACGTCGTTACGGGGTATTGAGGCGTCGTTACGGGGTATTGAGGCGTCGTTACGGGGTATTGAGACGTCGTTACGGGGTATTGAGACGTCGTTAAGGGGTATTGAGACGCCGTTACGGGGTATTGAGACGTCGTTACGGGGTATTGAGACGTCGTTACGGGGTGTTGAGACGTCGTTACGGGGTGTTGAGACGTCGTTACGGGGTATTGAGACGTCGTTACGGGGTATTGCCACGTCGTTACGGGGTATTGAGACGTCGTTACGGGGTATTGAGACGTCGTTACGGGGTATTGAGGCGTCGTTACGGGGTATTGAGGCGTCGTTACGGGGTATTGAGGCGTCGTTACGGGGTATTGAGGCGTCGTTACGGGGTATTGAGGCGTCGTTACGGGGTATTGAGGCGTCGTTACGGGGTATTGAGACGTCGTTACGGGGTATTGAGACGTCGTTACGGGGTATTGAGACGTCGTTACGGGGTATTGAGACGTCGTTACGGGGTATTGCCGACTCGTTACGGGGTATTGCCGCGTCGTTACGGGGTATTGAGACGTCGTTACGGGGTATTGAGACGTCGTTACGGGGTATTGAGACGTCGTTACGGGGTATTGCCGCGTCGTTACGGGGTATTGCCGCGTCGTTACGGGGTATTGAGGCGTCGTTACGGGGTATTGAGGCGTCGTTACGGGGTATTGAGACGTCGTTACGGGGTATTGAGACGTCGTTACGGGGTATTGAGACGTCGTTACGGGGTATTGAGACGTCGTTAGGGGGTATTGAGACGTAGTTGCGGGGTATTGAGACGTCGTTACGGGGTATTGCCGCGTCGTTACGGGGTATTGAGACGTCGTTACGGGGTATTGAGACGTCGTTACGGGGTATTGAGACGTCGTTACGGGGTATTGAGACGTCGTTACGGGGTATTGAGACGTCGTTACGGGGTGTTGAGACGTCGTTACGGGGTATTCAGACGTCGTTACGGGGTATTGAGACGTCGTTACGGGGTATTGAGACGTCGTTACGGGGTATTGAGACGTCGTTACGGGGTATTGAGGCGTCGTTACGGGGTATTGAGGCGTCGTTACGGGGTATTGAGACGTCGTTACGGGGTATTGAGACGTCGTTACGGGGTATTGAGACGTCGTTACGGGGTATTGAGACGTCGTTACGGGGTATTGAGACGTCGTTACGGGGTATTGCCGAGTCGTTACGGGGTATTGAGACGTCGTTACGGGGTATTGAGACGTCGTTACGGGGTATTGAGACGTCGTTACGGGGTATTGCCGAGTCGTTACGGGGTATTGAGACGTCGTTACGGGGTATTGAGGCGTCGTTACGGGGTATTGCCGAGTCGTTACGGGGTATTGAGGCGTCGTTACGGGGTATTGAGACGTCGTTACGGGGTATTGAGACGTCGTTACGGGGTATTGAGGCGTCGTTACGGGGTATTGAGACGTCGTTACGGGGTATTGAGACGTCGTTACGGGGTGTTGAGACGTCGTTACGGGGTGTTGAGACGTCGTTACGGGGTGTTGAGACGTCGTTACGGGGTGTTGAGACGTCGTTACGGGGTGTTGAGACGTCGTTACGGGGTATTGAGACGTCGTTACGGGGTATTGAGACGTCGTTACGGGGTATTGAGACGTCGTTACGGGGTGTTGCCGAGTCGTTACGGGGTTTTGCCGAGTCGTTACGGGGTATTGAGACGTCGTTACGGGGTATTGAGGCGTCGTTACGGGGTATTGAGACGTCGTTACGGGGTATTGAGACGTCGTTACGGGGTATTGCCGCGTCGTTACGGGGTATTGAGACGTCGTTACGGGGTATTGAGACGTCGTTACGGGGTATTGCCGCGTCGTTACTGGGTATTGAGACGTCGTTACGGGGTATTGAGACGTCGTTACGGGGTATTGAGACGTCGTTACGGGGTATTGAGACGTCGTTACGGGGTATTGAGACGTCGTTACGGGTTATTGAGACGTCGTTACGGGGTATTGAGACGTCGTTACGGGGTATTGAGACGTCGTTACGGGGTATTGAGGCGTCGTTACGGGGTATTGAGGCGTCGTTACGGGGTATTGCCGCGTCGTTACGGGGTATTGAGGCGTCGTTACGGGGTATTGCCACGTCGTTACGGGGTATTGCCACGTCGTTACGGGGTATTGAGACGTCGTTACGGGGTATTGAGGCGTCGTTACGGGGTATTGAGGCGCCGTTACTGGGTATTGAGGCGTCGTTACGGGGTATTGAGACGTCGTTACGGGGTATTGAGGCGTCGTTACGGGGTATTGAGACGTCGTTACGGGGTATTGAGACGTCGTTACGGGGTATTGAGACGTCGTTACGGGGTATTGAGACGTCGTTACGGGGTATTGAGACGTCGTTACTGGGTATTGAGACGTCGTTACGGGGTATTGAGACGTCGTTACGGTGTATTGAGACATCGTTACGGGGTATTGAGGCGTCGTTACGGGGTATTGAGGCGTCGTTACGGGGTATTGAGACGTCGTCACGGGGTATTGAGGCGTCGTCACGGGGTGTTGAGGCGTCGTTACGGGGTGTTGAGACGTCGTTACGGGGTGTTGAGACGTCGTTACGGGGTGTTGAGACGTCGTTACGGGGTATTGAGACGTCGTTACGGGGTATTGAGGCGTCGTTACGGGGTATTGAGGCGTCGTTACGGGGTATTGAGACGTCGTTACGGGGTATTGAGACGTCGTTACGGGGTATTGAGACGTCGTTACGGGGTATTGAGACGTCGTTACGGGGTATTGCCGAGTCGTTACGGGGTATTGAGACGTCGTTACGGGGTATTGAGACGTCGTTACGGGGTATTGAGACGTCGTTACGGGGTATTGCCGAGTCGTTACGGGGTATTGAGACGTCGTTACGGGGTATTGAGGCGTCGTTACGGGGTATTGCCGAGTCGTTACGGGGTATTGAGGCGTCGTTACGGGGTATTGAGACGTCGTTACGGGGTATTGAGACGTCGTTACGGGGTATTGAGGCGTCGTTACGGGGTATTGAGACGTCGTTACGGGGTATTGAGACGTCGTTACGGGGTGTTGAGACGTCGTTACGGGGTGTTGAGACGTCGTTACGGGGTGTTGAGACGTCGTTACGGGGTGTTGAGACGTCGTTACGGGGTGTTGAGACGTCGTTACGGGGTATTGAGACGTCGTTACGGGGTATTGAGACGTCGTTACGGGGTATTGAGACGTCGTTACGGGGTGTTGCCGAGTCGTTACGGGGTTTTGCCGAGTCGTTACGGGGTATTGAGACGTCGTTACGGGGTATTGAGGCGTCGTTACGGGGTATTGAGACGTCGTTACGGGGTATTGAGACGTCGTTACGGGGTATTGCCGCGTCGTTACGGGGTATTGAGACGTCGTTACGGGGTATTGAGACGTCGTTACGGGGTATTGCCGCGTCGTTACTGGGTATTGAGACGTCGTTACGGGGTATTGAGACGTCGTTACGGGGTATTGAGACGTCGTTACGGGGTATTGAGACGTCGTTACGGGGTATTGAGACGTCGTTACGGGTTATTGAGACGTCGTTACGGGGTATTGAGACGTCGTTACGGGGTATTGAGACGTCGTTACGGGGTATTGAGGCGTCGTTACGGGGTATTGAGGCGTCGTTACGGGGTATTGCCGCGTCGTTACGGGGTATTGAGGCGTCGTTACGGGGTATTGCCACGTCGTTACGGGGTATTGCCACGTCGTTACGGGGTATTGAGACGTCGTTACGGGGTATTGAGGCGTCGTTACGGGGTATTGAGGCGCCGTTACTGGGTATTGAGGCGTCGTTACGGGGTATTGAGACGTCGTTACGGGGTATTGAGGCGTCGTTACGGGGTATTGAGACGTCGTTACGGGGTATTGAGACGTCGTTACGGGGTATTGAGACGTCGTTACGGGGTATTGAGACGTCGTTACGGGGTATTGAGACGTCGTTACTGGGTATTGAGACGTCGTTACGGGGTATTGAGACGTCGTTACGGTGTATTGAGACATCGTTACGGGGTATTGAGGCGTCGTTACGGGGTATTGAGGCGTCGTTACGGGGTATTGAGACGTCGTCACGGGGTATTGAGGCGTCGTCACGGGGTGTTGAGGCGTCGTCACGGGGTGTTGAGACGTCGTTACGGGGTGTTGAGACGTCGTTACGGGGTGTTGAGACGTCGTTACGGGGTGTTGAGACGTCGTTACGGGGTATTGAGACGTCGTTACGGGGTATTGAGACGTCGTTACGGGGTGTTGAGACGTCGTTACGGGGTATTGAGACGTCGTTACGGGGTGTTGAGACGTCGTTACGGGGTGTTGAGACGTCGTTACGGGGTGTTGAGACGTCGTTACGGGGTATTGAGACGTCGTTACGGGGTATTGAGACGTCGTTACGGGGTGTTGAGACGTCGTTACGGGGTATTGAGACGTCGTTACGGGGTATTGAGGCGTCGTTACGGGGTGTTGAGACGTCGTTACGGGGTATTGAGACGTCGTTACGGGGTATTGAGGCGTCGTTACGGGGTATTGAGGCGTCGTTAAGGGGTGTTGAGACGTCGTTACGGGGTATTGAGACGTCGTTACGGGGTGTTGAGACGTCGTTACGGGGTATTGAGACGTCGTTACGGGGTGTTGAGACGTCGTTACGGGGTATTGAGACGTCGTTACGGGGTGTTGAGACGTCGTTACGGGGTGTTGAGGCGTCGTTACGGGGTGTTGAGGCGTCGTTACGGGGTGTTGAGGCGTCGTTACGGGGTGTTGAGACGTCGTTACGGGGTGTTGAGACGTCGTTACGGGGTATTGCCGCGTCGTTACGGGGTATTGAGACGTCGTTACGGGGTGTTGAGACGTCGTTACGGGGTATTGAGACGTCGTTACGGGGTATTGCCACGTCGTTACGGGGTATTGCCACGTCGTTACGGGGTATTGAGACGTCGTTACGGGGTATTGAGACGTCGTTACGGGGTATTGAGACGTCGTTACGGGGTGTTGAGACGTCGTTACGGGGTATTGAGACGTCGTTACGGGGTATTGAGACGTCGTTACGGGGTATTGAGACGTCGTTACGGGGTATTGAGACGTCGTTACGGGGTATTGAGACGTCGTTACGGGTTATTGAGACGTCGTTACGGGGTATTGAGACGTCGTTACGGGGTATTGAGACGTCGTTACGGGGTATTGAGGCGTCGTTACGGGGTATTGAGGCGTCGTTACGGGGTATTGCCGCGTCGTTACGGGGTATTGAGGCGTCGTTACGGGGTATTGCCACGTCGTTACGGGGTATTGCCACGTCGTTACGGGGTATTGAGACGTCGTTACGGGGTATTGAGGCGTCGTTACGGGGTATTGAGGCGCCGTTACTGGGTATTGAGGCGTCGTTACGGGGTATTGAGACGTCGTTACGGGGTATTGAGACGTCGTTACGGGGTATTGAGACGTCGTTACGGGGT